>NC_090939.1:553977931-554281056 GCF_040938575.1 Ambystoma mexicanum
TTACCAATCCTAATGTTTCGGCGGTTCACTGCAAATTTTTAGCGACCGCTCAATTGATGCAAAGCTTTAAACAAAATCTGTTGGTGGCAGACATCGAGATTGATGCTGATCCAGATGCAGAAGACCATAGCTGCCTACGCAAGGCGATTTCCTCGCCGGAAAAATCTCCTTTGGCCCCTACCCTACCTAAGGGGGACAAAGATCATATTGCCAATGTTCAGAAAGTCTTGAGCTGGCTGGCTGAATCCCTCCCTCTAATTATAAGTAAACAATGAGACATTACCATCGCCTCATGGAACTGCAGAGGTTTCAACCACCTGTCATCATCGGAAGGGTCAGCAGCTATTTTAGCTGACCACCTATGTATTTGTTTGCAGGAAACATGGTTGGTTTCCCCGGTGATCCTTAATGGCTACTCACTCTACCAGTCTTTTACTAACAAGGGGCCTAGGGGCAGACCCTTTGGGGGATTGATCGTGGGTGTCAGGCACTCTGTTCAATCTCGCCGAACTACCACGAGCCAATCAGATAACATCATAGCCGTGGAAGTGGCAGTTGCACTTGAACCTACTGCTGAAATAATTTTACTTGTCACTTTATATAATCCTCCAGGCGCTGTATACAGAGGAGTAATACAGGAGGCTGTTCACAAGCTACTTAGTGAATGGACCATGATACATGGGAACAACTCAGTTGTTTTTACAGGTGACTTTAACTGCCACATAAACGGAATGGAGGGCACCACTGTCAATCCTTTGTTGAAACCAAAGGGGCTAATGTTGCATAATATGAAGATCCTGAAAGTTCAAATTGGCTGCGCTTTTTTTCCGATTGGGACCTGGAACTTATTAACGGGAGAACATTAAACGACTATCCTGGTAACCATACTTGGCGCAATGCCTCGGCAACCAGCACTTTAGATTACATATTTGTAAGCCCGAATATCACCGGCAGAGTCAAAGATATGAAGATCACCCCTAAAGACTGGAGCGATCATAGCCTCCTAACTCTAACTTTTACAGTAGACTGGGAAATCCTGAGTCCCAGACCCATGGGAAATATGACGACTAATGAAGCCAGTACTTATATCCATTGGCATACAAAAAACATGGATAATGCGGAACGCTCAGCACAAGCTGTTTTGCTCTATGACATTCAAGCTTTTAACAAACTTACTGCTAATGATATTGAAGAATGGATTGCTGCTTTCGCATCGTCACATGCTACTTCCTTTACTAATATGATGATTCAGGAAGGAAGGCAGATTACGCCCTTTGACAAAAGCATCAGAGATGCTAAGCGAGTCCTAAGAGCTTCCATTCGAAAAGCGAAAAGTGCCGCTGCCACACTTGAATCCTTTGCAGTTAAGCGAAGAACGCTTAAGAACAAATACCACACCTGGATTAAGATGAAGAGAAGAGCAGAGAAACTAAGTCGGTGGCAACAAATGGTTCAAGTTGTTTGCTCAAAAAACACAAGAAACATCTGGGGTGTCCTGAACGAAGTGAGGGGCCCTATTAATTACATAATGGTGAACCCAATAGGTGCCCAGCAATGGACCAAATGTCTGTCTAATCGTAACACGCCATCAGTGCTGGGCAATCAACGTAATGCTGAATTGGTCCCTCCCGAGAAACCATTTACGGTGACTAATGAGCAACTCCTTGCCAAAATAAAATACTTAAAATCATCAAGAGCTCCTGGACCCAACGGCCTAGCCAATGATGTTCTGAAGAGCAATCCTGATTTCTGGGCCAGCTTAATTAAGATCCTATTCGACAACATATTGGAGACTGGTAATATCCCGGCCTCATGGAAAACCTCCATAATTATTCCAATCTTTAAGAGAGGATACAGATTGGAACTAGGAAACTACAGACTGCTATCGATGTTGGACTGTACAGGGCAGCTATTTGCGTCGCTGCTTTTGGAAAAATTGGAGGCATGGGCTGACAAAGCTGGAATTTTCAATCAGTTCCAAAGCGGATTCAGGAAAGGATATACTATCACCATGAACTTGTTGATCATTGATCTGCTGAGATCGAGAGCTAAGAACTGTGGGAAAACCCCTCTGTACGCCCTCTTCATAGATTTCCGAGCGGCCTTTGATACTGTCCCCCGAGACAAACTTTGGCTAAAATTAAAACTACTTGGTTGCCCCGCTGAACTCCTCTACTATTTGAGAGCTTTACATCCAAATACTACGGCTAAACTGAAGTTGGACTCTCAAGGCCATATGACCACCCCAGTAACAGAGAACAGAGGAGTAAAACAGGGCTGTGTCACAGCTCCTTTCATGTACAATCTATTTACTTATGACCTTCCAATAGCGGTCTCTGCAGTACATAATTGCTCACCATTGATCGGATCAGAGCACTGCTCCGTGCTAGCATATGCCGACGATCTGATCATCATGGACCACACATTTAGCGGCTTATCTAGATCGGCTTGTGCGTTCTGGAAATATGCCATTAATAATGATTTGGTCATTAATAGTGAAAAAACTCAATTAATGGTATTTTCGGCTAAAATATTCTCTAGGCCAAAATTAGTTATGCAGGGGATCGAAATAAAATACACACCCATAAACAAATATCTGGGTGTGGAGGTTGATGTTATAGGAGAATATCCTACCTGCATACAAACACAAATTACCAGAGCTGCACAATTAACAGCATTAATACACCGATTTGCCATTAAAAATTGTGGTTATACCATGTGGGGTGTGCGCCAGCTCTACATGCAGATATTGGTACCTATGGTTACCTATGGCCTGGAGGCACTATTGAATACTAACTTAGGCTGGCTCCAAATCATAGAGGGAAAATTTTGGAGGAGGATATTGGGCCTCCCCCAATGCATCCCTATGGTGATACTTAGACTGGAATTGGGGGGGTTAACTTCCCTAAAAGCTATTGTATTAAAAAGAAGAGCGGAGATGTATTTGAAGATGACCAACCAACCTCTGAATTTATTATTGAGATCCTTGTACCAAGAAATTTCCAGGGAGTCGTCGATCTACCATCTAAAAGACCAAATGGAAAGCCTTTTTAAAGAGATTGGTTAGATCCCAGCAATGAGGAGCACTTACGATACATCAAAGAACGGTCTGTCAAAACGGATAGACCTATGGGTCTGGCTGGAGAACTATGAACATCTGAGCAAACTCACAAAGTACCAATTTGTACGGTACAGACTGTAGACATTCTTTAAACCACAGATGTACATGAACTTGAGTCCCTCAAGCAGACTGAGACGTTTTCTTCTCTTGTTGTGAATCGATTGTCTACCGGTGCTAGCCAATAAGTGGATTGATATCCACTTGCTTTCACAAGAAAGATATTGTTTCATGTGCAAAAACACTTCTATTAACGAAACTGCCATACACTTACTTACAGCTTGTCCGGTCTTGGTTAAAATCTATGAACTATGCTATGGGAACCTGGTCCACAATTTGGAGCACATAGATGACCTTTGGTTTTTGTACCGTAGCTTAAACTCAACCAGCATAAAGACTCACATAGCTATGTATAGCATATGTCTGAAAATTGAAAAATCACTGGGCATTGCCATCTTGCCTGTTTAATTTCTTAATGCTGCAGTAACGCAATGTGTTAAATGGGGTGGGCCCTCTAAGACGATCCGTAGTGAACAATATCTTGGGGGGCTACCTGTGCATGAGTTAAGATTCGACTAAGCGGATTTCACTTAGCTCAAATTCTCATGGGTGGGCAAAGGGATGGCTTTGACCCTGAATAATGAACTGAAATGTACACTTTTATCATGACTAGTACTGAACTGTCGATGGATCTTTCTGTTAGAGAGAATTTGAATTTTTATCTGTATGTGTATTGATATCTTTGGAAACTCTACGTATAGAATAATCAGCTTTATATGAGGCTATTCTATCTTATCTATTCTCCTACTTCAATCTATTATTTTCATTTTATTTTTTATTGTTATCTTTTATGCGTGTTTATATCAATCATGTGTAAAGTTTATATATAAACTGTCTCACATTATTATCTTAAATAAAACATACATTCACTTTTTGGTAGCCTTGTCAATTGGATCAATTGGATAATATACCTATGTTGCGATTTTAATTCCTTTATATTTACACTTTTTATAGTTCAACCTAGCTCTATACTAACTGTGCTAACTAGTGGATCTTGGTATTACTTCATGAAATACATAAAACATTCTCACGTTTGATAGACAGAATCTTTGTGATTACCCCGGTGTTAGCACAGGAAGAAATGACATTGAGAAAACATTTTGAATCGGAATGAGGCATAGCCTCCAAAATGCAATAAGTGTTGAAAGGGACCAATTCACACCTTTACATTTCTCAAAAAGATCCTTCTATTCCTTCAAAAATTCCAAAAGGTGAAGATGATGACGAACCAGGATATGCAATACCGGAACTATTACAACATAATCTACAGTAATTTTCCTAATAATAACTTACAAGTAGGTAACACGTTCACAACTAGACAGCCAGGTTCAGCCATGGCCTGAAGAGGCACAGACATCCCACACCACTTCAAAAGCCCTTCATTAGATCCACATGGAGCCTTGGATTAAGGTCAATTTCGTCTGCACCAGGACTGGATCAAGGCACATAATGCCTCTGAATTTCCACCAGGATGTACCTGTGTAACTAAGTTCTTGCAAGAAACAGCACCTCAATGCCCTTGGGATGCTTGCGCGCTATATAAATATAAATAAATAAATAAATGTGACAGTTGGGGACCTCTATTAGACTACATACCAACAATTTGCCAACCCACATCCATCCTGGCAAAAGTGTGGAGCCAGGCCCAAGCGCATACAAAAGCAAAGACTTTGCAATGTGTTAAACCCACCAAGCAAATGGAACCAAAACACCTACTCTTTAGAAAGATCCTGAGTACTGAACAATCCAAACAATTGAGAGAGTGCTGCATGACACATGGAAACATGATTATGCCAGCTAGGGGCTTTGCCCCGTGACCTTCACATCCAGGTCATTGTTTAATTCTCCTGAACCTAAAGAGAACACTTTATCCATCCCTTTACAAATTACCTAACATTACCACACTGGGAGAGGGAGCTAGCCAATCCGGGAGCTTGCAATGTGGGCTCTATTCTGTGGCATAAGCCCGCATTCTGAGCATTACCTGTGCTGTGGTCCCCTCACTATGTGTCTCCTTTGCTCTCCCCTCCTCCCCAATGCACCTTTAGCGCCCACGGGTAAGCACACGCAAGGTGTTACAGGCTTAATTAAAAAAAAAAAAATACATTTAAACAAAAAAAAACATAACTTCCTTCTGTCCTCAGATGACACGTCCGTGACGTGGAGTTTACTTTTCTTATGTCATCGTCATTAGGGTTAATCAGGTATTCTCACTGGTAATATCAACTTTGGTTACACCAATAAAGCATTTGGTATCACAAAGGTTCGTGTGAAATATGGCTATACCACTGCGAGGGCTGCAAAATCATGAAAACAAAGTAGTATTTCTGAATTACTGTATTCATTATTTCAGGAAAAGGCCACTGCAATTGTTTGATTTATGTAAAAATGCATTTGATTCCCTGTTTGGTGATTGTAACTACATATGGCATAGAAGTGGATCACGCTGCTGCTGTCCCGGAAGGAAAACATGCACAGCAAATTCATTTTGGATCTTATGTGCATTATTCATTCCTATGCACAAAAAGAGGGTGCTCTTCGGAGATGAAGACTGTCACACTGTGTGATGCTCCCATGCATCTCCGTGGCCTGAATGACATCTCATTCCTGCATGGACACGAAAGGTGTCATGTGAAGGAAAAACACATAGAAAATAAAAAAAAAAAACTCCACCTTTTCCATGGAAGTAACACTATGGGAACATGTCTCAGATTTCCACGTCGTAGTTCAACCCGTAGTTATTCAGTATGTAAAGCAAACAGTTTATACAACATATTGTCGGGTGTAAATATCTCACTACCCAAATGAGTATGTTTGTTAATAATGGTTGATAAACCAAAAACTGTCAGTTTGTGCCTATAGTACTGTACTCACAATTAGGAACACGTTCATGAGAATATATGTGGACATCAATCTTAAGTGGCCGCGTGATGTCCAACGGTATCTGGAACATGTTAAATAAATGGATCACTGCATAAATAAATGGCATTTGATTACTCCCGCCCCTCCCCCGCCTCACATCTCATACATTGAGCAGCATCCCTGGCATATTAAGCAGGGCTCTGCGATATTAAGTCGCATGCATGCTACTTTCACTGGCAGAACCGTGGCGTAATAACGTGGAACCTGAGATTATTAAGCACTCCTGAATGTTTAACCAGCCACCTAATATTACCAACACCCACCTTGAAAAGTGAAAATTGACACCTGGGATGTGATGTCAGGAGGCGGACTTGCCAATCATGGAGCTCCAAAGTCAGGCATTACCCAACAGTAGTGGCAATCCTCTGAGCCTCCTAAGGAGCGGGAGGCTGCCATCTTGCACATTGGGATGCCGGCAACGGGATGTTGACATGGACCCTCTGCTATCCACCCCTCCACCCATACCGCCAATCTCACCTGCCTCCCAACCTTAAGCCTCACCCTCCCCCCTCCCCCAGCCTACACCCATCTGTCCAATATCTCTAATGCTGCTCTCCCGGTCATCTCCCTTCTTTGTCACTTCTCCAATGGCTGCTATGGAATTGGAGAAGGAACTAGCATAAGTTCTGGTATCTGTTTTACATGGCTTTCATTTATTTTTCATAGATTTTTAAGTTGAGGAAAAAGTCACTGCACTCTTTCTCAACTTCAGAAAACGCCCAACAACACCCCGAAAATCACACACTGTTCTAATAATGTTAAGCCCCTCGGTGGGGGGGCAGGGCGGGATACCAGCAATTAAGGATCACAAGGCCATCGTTAAAGGCTTTGTTTCACTCGGCCCTGAATATGAGCCCGGGCCATTACCTACTGGAATTGCCCCTACCTTAGGCTTTATATGTGACCTGCCCCAGGTATATGAAAGTGTGTCATCATTTCTGATGGTTTTTAATGTCTGGCACATGTCTGACACATGAAATCTGGACTGTAGCTTTTGGTCCTGGCACATGATCTAATGTGTGCTATTATGATGGCCTCCCCAGCCTTTAAGTAGGCCGTTTCTTGATGATAGGCCATGAGGCATTTCTAGAATTAGAACAGATGTTTGCTAGCAAGGGCCGCATAACACACGGCATCAGAAGTATTTAGAGATGCTGTCATGTGGGAAAATAATGCTATACATGGGAAGATCCAGGTGTTTCTTTTTTAAATAACTCTCAAAATAGTGCAGTTTTCAATGTTCCCGCATTAATAATATGGGGCAAATATCGGATGTGAACATGTCTTTCTAATTTCAAGAAAAAGTGGAAATCCGTAGTACAATTATTGATTTGATGACGTTCACTTTTACTTTTATTGAGTAATTTCCATAATCCTTTGCATATATGTTTTTAGAACCTCTGCAGATGTGTTGATATTTAATTATATCCTCTGAGGAACGGTTTTAAAGGGGACAATACCGAATCATCTTAACTTATCGTCGATGTTATTTTTTCTATACAAATGCTTCATTGGCAAAACCCTGAATTGGAAGTTAAAATAAGAAATGCAGTCAGATTATGTGTACAATATATTAAAAGACGATTTAATTCCCGTATGGGTATTTAATGTTTTATGTGGCTGTTCACTGATGAATCATAACGTGTGTTTTCACAGTAACTTAATATAAACGTGTCTCTTGTGTCAGTATGAACAGTCGATATATTTTCATTTTTCTTGGCTCGCACAGAGTAAGTACATAATAAATAAGTATTTTCGTTTCAGTACAAGATTTCTCCCAAGTGGTTCGGAGGCCTCAGACTGAGACATAACTCTTAACAGTTTATGATCTTAAACGCAGTTATCAGTCGAGAACCTCACACGAAGGCTGACAACTTAACACACATCTAGCAACATATAAATAAATGTATGTTGATGAAATATAACGTTCTTGACAACGTGATTGTTGAATCTGGTGTACAGTTTAATCAATTAGCAAAACAGTGCTCAGTTAATATACTGAGCATTATGGCACAGCTTGCTTAAATGAAGTGGCTAAAACGTATCACCTCAAAGCATGTCAGGATTAGGGTGTATGGATTGCAGCCTATGTTCTTTTAGCAGCATACCCTGTCCCATGAGAAGAGCAGAGCAAATGCTCCCTGTGTTCCAAAAAGTGTACAAGCACATGGGAAACACGGCAGTATGGAAAAACACGTTTTGCATGTAATAATGATGGTGATATTGCATGATTATAAGTTGAAAAACAGCGAAGGGCTTTAAAAATGTGTTTAAAAGGCATGCAGGGATCACCAGTAATACACGTGCATGCTGCTGGTCCCATGCATGCAATTTTCAACAATCCCAAAGAGAAGTGTAAAAGTAAAGAGCAAATGAAGGTGGAATCGCTTTTACTCTTCACTTTTACTCACCGCTTTAGGAGAAATAAAACAATGCCTCCAATACGCTTTGCAGACAGTAGAGCTTATATTCAAGTCTCCTGAAAGTTGATGGCAGCTTCACGTTTCGTATATACCTTAAAGTACACTGGTCCCCTGCTGTGGCCTCTAGGGACGACAGGACGCGTAGGTGGGTTTTAAATGTCTTTATTAATAAGACAAACTGGTGGGCATAACCTGTACTGGAGTAGGGCAGGGGAGTTACTCACAGTTCCAGTCTGGGCCTTGCAGTTGCTTCACTGGAGGCAAGGTGTGCTCATGGATGGCACACTGTGAGCTTCCAGGGCCCCCAGGTGGCCTCCTGTGGCCTTGGACCTATGTCCTGGAAGCTGGCACTCAGAGGGTTCTTTGTGTCTCCTTTATAGTGGCTCCTTAATAGGAGCAGCGCTGTGAGCCGACCCCTTGGTCTGGCGCTCTGCCAGGATCTGGCGTCAACGCTCTCCTACGTTTTCTTGGGAGCGCGGGCTAGCAAGATCCCGTTGCATCGAGATCTCAAGAGATTGCACTCCCACAATCACGTGATGTCCCCACACACCTCGTTTGCTGGGAAAAGGATAGGATGTCATTCCATCACAAAGTCTGCAAACTTGCTGGGTTTCCTTTTCTCTCTTTGAGGTCTGCCTTGATCCGGAAACGGGGCAGGGCTGCGGGAGCACTCTTGGGGAGGTGTGGGGATTCAGGTTCTACTTGTCTTGCCCTTCGCTGTGACTCCCTGAGTGGAGTTGGGGAGTGTACACTTGAGAAGTCGTCACCGTAGGGTGACTCCAAGGCATCTCTTCCTGACTGGTGAGGGTTTTCGGATGGCTCTTGTTGGTCTGGGTCTTCTCCGGTTTCCCAGTGTGGCTGCTCAACGGATTCTTTTCTGCGGTACATGATCACCCTTTCTAGATTCCATTTCCTTCCGTCTCTGTTGCAGATGTGGTTCGACTCTTTCTCAATAACTTCTATGGGACTGCTGTATCTGGAGCCGGTCAAAGTGTCTTTGTGAGGGAGACGTATCTTTACCAGGTCGCCTTTGTTGACTGCTGTCTGGCGAGCGGCACGACGCATGTCCCCTTGGGCCTTCATGGCTTCTTCGTTACGCTGCATGCAGAAAACCACATCTTCCATGTCCACATCTTCGTCAGCCCTCACTTGATGGAGCCAAGGTGGTACCAGTGTGGATGCTGCCCTTCTCCCCCTTAGCAGATGGAATGGTGAAATGCCGGTGACAGCATTGGGGGTGATGCGGTGGGCTGCGACAGCCTCCTTGACCGTCTTGTACAGGTTTAGGCCCGAGGCATGCTCTAGTTGCAGCGCCCCTTTGATGAAGCGGTTCGCCCGCTCGACCAGGCCATTGGCCTGTTGGTGGTAGAGACTTGCTCTCCGCTGCCGAATGTTGTTGAGGTTGAGGAATTTCTCCATCTCTCGAGAGACCAACTGGACTCCATTGTACGTCACAATTTCCTCGGGGAGGCCTTCACGCTGGAATATGGTGGTGAGTGCTTTGATGACTGTGCTTGTGGTGATGTCCGAGGTGAAGTCGACTTCAACCCATTTGGAGAAATAATCGACCGTGACTATCCCATATTTATGTTCTGGGGGCATGCTGTCCAGGGGCCCGATGAAATCCGACCCTAGTTTGCGCCACACTCCTTTGGGGACTTCGGTGGACAGCATAGGGGCTTGTCTCACAGCCAGACGTTTGTCACTGTTGGTGCACTCATGGCACCATTCGACCATTTGTCGTATGTCCTGATCCATGCCTGGCCACCAATAGGCGTCGCGTATCCTGCGTCGGGTCATGTTGCATCCCAGATGGCCTGAGTGTGCTCTGCACAGGATCACTTTGCGAATTCCGCTGGGTGGGATCACTTGGTCGCCTCCCATAATGAGACCGTTCATGGTGGTGATTTCGTCGTTCACCTTCCAGTATGGACATAGGCTTTCAGGGATTGCTCTTTTGTCAGGCCACCCTTCGTGGGCCCAGGCTGCTACGCGCCTTAGAGCATCATCCTGCTCGAACTCTTCCTGCCAATGGTGCTCACTTAGGTCCATGTACTCGCCATTCCTCAAGTCACCTATGGAGGCTACAACACATTCATCTTCCAAGAACGTGGTCCCAGGGGCGTTTTGGTTGAGGAGCCTGGACATGCAGTCCGCTTGCGCATTTCTCCAACCAGCAATGTGGGCTATCTCGTTTGTGTACTCTTGCAGTTTTGCAGCGATCCTGGCCAGTCTCGGGGTGGCAGTCTTGGTTCTGCCCGGGCTCAACATGTGGATGAGGGGTTTGTGGTCGGTGACCAGTCTAAATTTCGTGCCCCAAACATAAGATCTGAAGTAATCGACAGCCCAGGCACATATCAACATTTCTTTCTCAATGGTGGAGTAATTCTTCTCCACTGATGATAGGCCTTTTGATGCAAACGCCACAATGTTTTCAGTGTCGCCCTTCTTCTGGGTCAGGGTGGCCCCCGGCCCATACGTGCTGGCGTCTGTTGTTATACAGGTGTCCCATTCAGGGTTGAACGATTTCAGGCATGGTGCGTGTAGAATTCTCCTTTTGATTTCAGCGAAGGCTTCATTTTGTTCTGGCCCCCAGGAGTAGGCTGCCCCCTTCTTCAGAAGCTCCCTCATGGGGGACGTGGTTTCGGAGAACCTTGGGACGAATTTTTCATAGTACTCGGCTAGGCCCAGGAACGAGCATAGTTCTTCTCTGGACATCGGGGCCGGGGCATCTGTAATGGCCTCCATCAGATTCTTCTTGGGGCTCACCCCTTCGCTTGAGATGCAGTACCCAAGGTATTCTACCTTGCTCACTCCAAAAACGCATTTCTCGTGGCGTAGATGGACACGTGCCTCTTGAAGCTTGCTCAGGACTGCCCTGAGCGCTTTCTCATGGGTTTTGTTGTCCTTGGCGTACACGAGGATGTCGTCCTGAAAGAATGAAACATTTGTGAGTCCTTTAAGTAAAGAATTCATCGTCCTCTGGAATGCGGACGCTGCCGAAGACAATCCAAAAGGCATGCAGGTATATTGAAAGGTGCCGAACGGAGTGATGAACGCTGTCAGGGGGCGTGAAGACTTGTGTAGAGGAATCTGGTGATAGGCGTCACACACATTGTTGAATGCAATCTGTGTCACTGGATTAGGGCCACGTGCCCCATCCCCCTGCCAGTGTAATCACTAAAGTTTACTGGTTATCTTGTTTCCCCATGGCTCCACATACCAAGGCATTACATTGCCCATCCTGCACCTTGGGTCCTGAGTGTGTTATCTCTTCTCCCCTGTTGTCCTACAGGGATTAGTTAACAGCTTCGAAAAGATTGCCGCCTCTTTCATCATGAGGACAATTTCGCTGATGCTGGGGAGCGGAAAGCTATCAGTGACCATTTCTAAATTCAGGCTTCTCGAGTCGATGCATATTCTGAGGTCGTTGCTGGATTTCTTTTTAACTAGAACCACTGGACTCAACCATGCAGAGGATTCCATGGTCTCGATAGTTCCTTCTTCGCCCATTTTCCGAAGGTGGGCCGCTAATGCAGGTCTTGCCGTGGCAGGTGTTGCTCTAACTTTGTGTTTCACCGGGACCGTGTTGGGTTTCAAACGAATCTTGTGGACAAAGTCTCTCTTTTTCCCTGCTGGGTTCTCGGAGAACAGGCTAGGAAACATCTCCTTGAAATTTTGCGCTGCTCCTGACGAGACCATGAGTACCTGTTCTGGAGTGCTGGGATCCAGTTTAATGCTGAGTCTGTGTTGATTGTCCCATCCAAGCATGGCTGGACCTTTGGGCGAGAAGTATTCTTTGGTGGTGGTAGTCCTCCCTTTGAAATCAATCCGGGCTCGGATGTAGCCCAGCAGGTTGACAGTTGCACCTCCGAAGATCGTCGGTTTTTGCCTGGTTGTTCTAATTTCCACTTGTGCTTGGCCCATCATTTCCTTATACGTGTCAATGGGGAGGATAGTGAGGTCTGATCCCAAATCTGCCATGACACGTGTTTCCATTCCGTCCACTTTAATGTTGCAGTGCGGCTTTTCTCTCCTGGCATGGAGAGCGTTGACCATGATGACCATGGGTCTGTTCTGTAGCTCGTCATCATCGCTTGAGGCACGGTCACCATCGACATGGGAAACGGTTTTCTCCCGCCACGTACATGCCGGAGCCACGTGACCAATGCGTCCGCACTTGGAGCACTCCTTATTCCTGGTGGGGCAGTCACGATAATTCGCCATGTGCTTGGTACTGGCGCATCTATAACATTTTGGCAGATCCTTTTGTCTGGTGCCTTTGTCTCTGGGGCTGTCGCGGGATTGCTTGTATCTGCGCCCTCTCCGTTGCAGCACCGCAAGTTCTGGTGCGGGCAGGTGGCTTCCCGCCTCTTTGCACCTACTGGCGGTTTCTTCCTCTGCCCTGGCAATTTAAATGGCCTTGTTGAGGGTCACTTCTTTTTCTTGGATGAACTTGTCCTGCACTTTCCTTGAGTTAGTGTGAACGACCAGCATGTCGCATATAACTTGTTCTGTGTTTTCGCCGAACGCGCAAAGAGAAGCCAGCTCCCTCATCCTGGTGATATGGTCGTCCACAGGTTTGTTCCCTTCCTGTTTACGGGTGTAGAACCTCAGCCTGTGTAGCACCATGTTCTCCTTATTGGTGAACCTCTTCACAATGCGACGGGTCGTCTCCTTGTAGACGTCGTCGTCGTCATCGACTACTGGTATGGCTGTTAGGCTGGCAAAAATGCGCTGACCTTCAACCGCTATTGCATTCAGCAGCATCGCCTTCTTCCTGGCGGGGGCATATCCCGTGCTGCCCACAGATTCCAGATACATGATGAAAAGGGGCTCCCATTGCATCCATGGAATTGCCGGGGTCCCAGGTGAAGGGAGAAACGCAGGGGGCGGTGTGGAGCCTTGCATGTTGGGCCCGTGGGTCTTTTGGTATCCTCGTCCCCAATTATGTTGTGGCCTCTAGGGACGACAGGACGCTTAGGTGGGTCTTAAATGTATTAATAAGACAAACTGGTGGGCATAACCTGTACTGGAGTAGGGCAGGGGAGTTACTCACAGTTCCAGTCTGGGCCTTCCAGTTGCTTCACTGGAGGCAAGGTGTGCTCATGGATGGCACGCTGTGAGCTTCCAGGGCCCCCAGGTCGCCTCCTGTGGCCTTGGACTTATGCCCTGGAAGCTGGCACTCAGAGAGTTCTTTGTGCCTCCTTTATAGTGGCTCCTTAATAGGAGCAGCGCTGTGTGCGGACCTCTCGGTCTGGCGCTCTGCCAGGATCTGGCGGCAACACTCTCCAACGTTTTCTTGGGAGCGCGGGCTCAAGAGATCCTGTTGCATCGAGATCTCGCAAGATCACGCTCCCACGATCACGTGACCTCCCCACATCCCCGCTGCCAAAGGAGAAGGCAAAATGGCAGCATAAACGCTTGAGGATCCATCGAGCACATTGAGAAAACGCATTTACAATTGATTCCTATGCAAAAAAGCATGTGGGCCGCATAGGAATTGCCAGCATTTTCGCCAGTCTGAAAATTCCTGACGGTTCAAATGCTAGAGTATTTGTATGGTGGAGAAGAAGGGGGGGAGGGGTGGAAAGGTAAGCTACATTCTGCCTCTCTTCTCTGCCATACAAATAAATGTAAATAAGCCATGGCGGAAATCGAATGTGTACATGCCTTATGCAAGGCTTTTCACGCGTTATGTTTCTATTATGGCTCATTCAAAATGATCTCTAGGGTTTTTTATTGGATCCAATGGAATCCGCTGGGTCATTTGATGGTGCTAATGAGAGGCATATTCCATTGGAATTCATTGGTTTTACGGCAAATGGTCTCTTGAGATGGAGGAAAAAAGTGGAAATGGTATCGCTGCTTTGCTTCTATACTTCGCCTCAGGACAGCTGTAAAATGAAGCGGAGCATCAATGGAAACCGTAAACTGCTCTTATTAATTCCTTTTACACTCCACTTAATTATAAATTGTACTCCCAAGTAAAATGCACAGTAACAATAATAATAATAATAATAATAATAATAATAATAATAATAATAATAATAATAAATTGTAAGTGTTAACAAACAGAATCAAAAGCTACAAAGTCACACT
Organism: Ambystoma mexicanum; assembly: GCF_040938575.1. Lineage (NCBI taxonomy): Eukaryota > Metazoa > Chordata > Amphibia > Caudata > Ambystomatidae > Ambystoma > Ambystoma mexicanum. Next base: position 553,992,557 of record NC_090939.1, read on the forward strand.
CAACTCCCACCACATTACACAGAACATGATTTACTCTACTGGAGCAATGAACCTTGAGCTGCTGGAGCTACACTTTGCAATTGTAGAAAACTTGAAGATGCAACTTAAAGGGAAAAGAGACCGGTTGCACATTGGAGGCGTGGTACCATTCGTCACAAGGTCTGAGCGTCCACACTGACTAATTTACTCATCACACTGTGTAGACTGCTGAGACAAATCTTCACATTAATGGTTGTGAAGATGGCCTAGTACGAGGTGTACATAGAAAGTGACATAGAAAGCGACACAAGGAAACAACTACTTTTGTTTTCGCCACCCCCTGTCTTGCATTTCTGTGCAACTAAAATCACAAGCAGATAATACAACTGACTCCATGGTCTTTGACCAAGTAATAGACGCCATGTTGCAGCATGTTAAGCAATGTGCTGCCCCTGAAACTAACATAATCAGTGTTAATGTAACCAGAGTCAATTCCTACACCGTTGCTGGTTTTCACAACACTGTGGAAGCTGTAGATGACACCCACATCCAAATGGGTTACCCTTACATCAAGGAGCTGGCCAACTGTTAATCTGCTGATCTGTATGCAGATGTTCATCCATTCATCTACATACAGATCACAGGCTGACTTAGGACCTCCTCCAGAGTTACCATGAACCATGCCATAAACATTCAATTACTCATGCAGACCTTTCAGATATCGCCAAAATGCAATAGTTTTGCATGTGGTCTTACTAAAGGCAGTATAAATGCAAGCAATATGAGCAGATACTTTCCCCACATAAAACCATGCATTTCCTTCTGTGTTTCTACCAGGAAACTCACATTTGACGTTGTGGTAAAAATGGCTGTAATCCCAGTAATATCACTATTTTAACACAACACAAAACTCTGAATGAGGCCCTTAGAATATTCACTTCTCCATGACATCTCTGAGTGGAGCCTTTAGAATATTAAATTCTCCATTGCCTGACAGAGTCCAAAAGTTGAGGCTGGATAGTTAGATGAAAGGAACTCTTGGGGCAGTTAAGGCCACACATTATGTTCTGCCAAACCCAGAGGTGGCATACAGAGAATCCTCCATGCCATATCCCCAATTCCATATCTTCTGTCCAGGGCTATAATATACACCATTTTACATAGGTTTAGCCACACGTATACAGTGCTGAGATACTTTGAGCCACTTGTAGATCCTCAGCTCATGTATGAATATCAAAATCATGGGCTTAATCTTCTTTTATGGAGGAAAGGTGTGCTTCGCATCGTTTCTTAGCTGCACCACAATATCAGACATATTCCCAAACCAACTCAACTCATTGGATATTAATTGTTAACTAATCCCTGTAGGACAACAGGGGAGTGGAGATACCACACTCAGGACCCAAGGTGCAGGATGGGCAATGTAATGCCTTGGTATGTGGAGCCATGGGGAAACAAGATTACCAGTAAACTTTAGCGATTACACTGGCAGGGGGCTGGGGCACGTGGCCCTAATCCAGTGACACAGATTGTATTCAACGAGTAAACACGTGTCCCCACTTTAACCTCACTCCTTTTTTCAGAATTGTTCCCATCCTTTGTTTCTATTCTTTTGTGCACTAAAATAAACCAATTTTTGATACTGCAATCACGGTGCGGGGATCTGTTGATCAGTGGTGGCTGGTGAATTTTTTAATTGGAGGGTCATGAGATTTTGTACAAATAACTTTGACTCATGAGCGTAGTAAAGGAAACAGCACAACCAGTGGGGATTTGGGTGAGGGGGGTTCTCCCCCTGAGTATTTTATTTTTAATGGTGGGTTAAAATGGTACACTATACAGCAAACTGTCTGTGAAACAATGGGTAAAGAGCCAGACAGTTTGCAATCATTTTTGAGCGGTAACTCATGAAATAATCCAATAACTGCAAGTCAGTAACAGCACACATAATCATTTTACGATGCATTTTTAGGATGCCTTTCCCCACAATATATGCCAGTATTAAAAACATGTTCAGGATGGGTCTGACCATATATTTTCATGATGACTGCAACTTTATGTGCCATTATTCTCATATAGGAACATATTCATGTTGGCTTTGGGAATGCCGCCAGTGATGATGCTGCTATAAGATGTTGAAGCTAGCTCTGGAAATTTATGCCTGGCCCCACATGTACAAACAAACTCCAACTATAGGCTCTGTCATTAAAAATGCCATGCCACAATCAGAAAACAAGACCATTCCGAAGTGCATTCGGAAGTGTGGCTGTTGGGCTGTGATTTCTGCTAGTTTCCCTGTCTGCTTGCTGTGTCTCCCGAAAGAGCCGTCTGCAAGAGGAAGCCGCGCTGCTGTGGAAACATGTGGAGGACTTTTTCATTCTGCCAAAGCAACGTTGGACTTGGAACATTGCTGTTTTGTGAAAATTGGTGTTGTTACTCTAATCAACACGGTCTTGTTGCTGTTGTGAATGTGAAAGCACCTCTCTTAACTAGCGCTAAAACTCTCTTTCTTGTTACTTCTTTGCAGCTCCTCCCTCTCGCCCACCCTCCAACCACAGCCACTTCCTTTTAAGCACTGGTGCACGGGCATCTCGCACGCGCATCCGAAGTACATTCGGAAGTGTGGCTGTTAGAGTAGCAGGATGGGCTTGGGGGGCTTGTAGTATCATTCTAAATATTGATGCCTTTAGATAGTTTGGTTTTTGGACAAAGCTGCGTACTGTGATTCTGGAGACGGCCTCATTTCTATCGCTGTCGCATGTCTAATTACAAATGGTCTCTAATCTACGTAGCGGCCGTTCACTCAGTTCTCCCCCGCTTAAAAAATCTAGGACCTCTAAAGCATCTAAAGCAGCAAGTTCGTCCCTGTTCACCATTTCAAATCGTCCTGCCATGTCTGTAGCTAGGGCTTCCAGTTCATCTGAAAAGAATATTACTGCCAAGGACTTCATCCGCCATTAAGTGACGTTCGCATATGCCCGTGCTCAAGCAGAAGATGCTCTAATTGCTCCACTTGTCCCTCCGCCATTATTCCGCACAAGTTAAGTAGCACATTTTCATCCTCACAAAGGAGCTTCCTAAGTATGCGCATGGATGCATCTCTATTTGCAGAAGAGGGTATTGTAGATAATTGTACTGGCGATGCAATTGATTCTTCCCCTTCTGACAATTCCATCCTTGCCCCAGTCGTACTTGCAGCTCTTGAAAAACGTGCACGCTTGTCTATCGGCCCCTCTACTCCTGTCACTCTAGCCACTCTACCCAGTGGCCGGAGGGCCGACGTTCATCTTCATTGTAAGGAGGGAGTTTCCTCTAGTGATCCTACCATTTCCCCCTCAGCTGAGGGTGCCAAAAAGAAGATGTCGAATTTCTCGTTATCCAGGCCTTGTCCTCCTCCACCTTCCAATTCTGAAATTACTCCCCCGGCACCAGTGATAAACCTTGCCTTTTCATCCACTCAAAAGGCTCCGGTGCCCCTGTTAGGATTTGATCTACTTGAGCCTTATGAGGATATGCAGTCTCTGGAAGCATCCTATCCTGTAGTGTCTAGAGTATTGAAACTATTGGATCGAGGGCATGATTATACCCACTATGAAATAAGAGACTGCCAAGCTTCACTCACACAGATTCTTCTTAAAATAAACAAACTAGAAGGGTATATCTTTGCGGATACCTTTCGACGTGAAGGTGGGTGTCATTCACCTTTGTTACAGCCCATTTCTCGTTGTGTATCCGCCTCTACTCAAACCGACCCCCCCATGTGTCTGCTCAGCCCCTCCCATGCCATGAAACTCAAACCAATCCCCCACAAGTGTCTGCTCAGCCCCTTCCACACAATGGGAACCCCCCACCTCTTATACTTTTCCACAATCCTTTGCTGAAAAAGTAGTTGCCCACCAAGGCCTTCCTTCTTGTCAAATCTTCACTCACACCCAGCTGTGTCAAAAGGTTGCCTTTAACTTTTTTCTTCAAGCACACCATGATGAGCAGGATGTAGAATCTCCTCCCCAGTTAGAGGAAATGGAGATGTGCGAAATCTCACAACCTGACAGCCCCTCAGCTTTAATTAAACTGATCGATACTAATGCACAAAGTGTCTCTGCGTCTCCCGAAGTGACTTCTGACAAAAGCGATGGTCATTCGGCTGGCGCAGGTAAATTATTTGCTTCCCATAAGGAGAAAATAATTTTCTTTCGGTGCTCTAAAAGAAAAGCTGATAGGCAGATGGCAGCCTCAGTGCCCAGTGCAGCTTCTTTACCAAACAAAAATAAAAAAATGAAAAATCTAAAAAAAATATCAGTCCCCAGACTCCCCTCAGCTAACGTGGATGCCCCTGCTCAGCTTGAACCCATCAATGAGATGGGCATTAATATTGAAGAACTTTCGACAGAGAGCAAAAATGTGCTTCGACATCTAAGGGCTGAGGACCAACAAGCCATTTTGGATGGTATTGGATCCCTGCTCCACAACAACAAAGCATCTAAGCCATCTGCTTGTGTGTGTAAGCCTGCTAGTGTGCTTTCTTCTTCTGCACAAAAGAATTCTTTGGGTAATGCACATCCGACGTTGCAAACTCACTTATCGGCCTTTTATAAACCCATTGAAAACAAAGTTGTCATAGCAGGGAAGGGCGCAGTTGGGATACCCAAATTTGGCATTCCTAATTTGACTAACACGCCAACCTCACAGACCTCCCCATTAAAAAATGTGATTGAGCAGGTGCAAAATTCCATCATGCCTTTTGCTCCTTTGCCTAATCCTTTGGTGGAGCAGCCATTGGATTTACCTGGAATCCAAAACAGGTTGGGAGTGCAATCATCGTGCCCTCAAAGGGTGATAGACGATAATGTGACAGCAATGGATAAGGCCCCATGTAATTCATCAACTATCATAGGATGGGTGTCTGATCCGGAAATCAATAGCAAAAAGCGCCTGAACCGGTCTGCCCTCCTTCAAGCATTCAGTAAAATTCCTGCTTTAAGAACTCTGAATACCTCTGATATAGAATGGATCACCCTGCCAGCAATTCACAACTATCGCATGGTATGTAAGCTTCCCATCGGCTATCATCACGGACTTGATAATGCAATATCAATGCGAATTGCAACGCATTGGTCTTTCTCCCCACCTGTTTGATTCAATTGATGATGCAATCTGTTTCAATGACATGCTTCTTCCTGTCCTGCATGTGCCTTCTCCGAAGAATAATTGTGCGATTGGTCAGGGAGAGATGAAATCTGCTGTAATTGCCCAGCTTGTTAGTCTGTCCAACATTATCAAAGATTGATCATGGTTGTCTTCCCTTGCCATCACCTTGAATCCAGCCATGGATAACATCCCCAAGTAAGAGGATTTCCTCCTTGACGATTTTATCCTGGAATTCTTGTGAGTATACGAACTTGAGCACATGGTTATAAAATGTACCCCCAAATTGTGTCTTTTATGTCAAGAGACTATGGGCCTCATTACGAGGTTGGAGGAAGCCATGGCGCTATTAGCGCCATGGCTGCCTCCAAACTCGTTCCGACTCCGCCATGGTGAATGGAGCAATTACCGGTCCATTCCAAGGTTGGCGGGACCGGTAATTCCCCATTCACCAGGGCCTCAATGGGAATGGGGAAGGCGCTAATAACGGTACCGCAAATTGCGGTGCCGTTATTAGCTCTAGAGACCCTTTCCGGTCCCGTCCTTAACGCCTGAAAAAAACAGGCGTTAAGGAAGGACCCGCAAAGGGAACTCGTAGTAGGGCGGTAAGGGATCACCGGCACCGGTGCCCTTACACCGGCACTGGTGCCGGTAATCCATTACCGCCCACCTCGTAATGAGGCCCTATGTCTGTACAAAAGCTTTTGTTGCCCGGATTTATCATCCATTAAATTGTGGCTAATCGTGGGCTTAAGGGGCGCCCCATGGCATTTTGGCCATATGTGTAAGCGCAAATTTAAATATAAAAATATGGGACGTCGACAAATTCTCGGCAACATTTGCTTTATTGGTATTTTTAAATGAAGATTCTTCTTCTGATCCTTACCTTATTATTTCTCTTTATCACAATCCAGTTCTTTTGAAACTAGAAATCTTGTTCCAAGAACTTAATAGTCTATTTGATGAAGTCCTGTCGCAGCATCCAACATGCAGAATAGTGCTAGGTTGAGATTTTAATGCTATTTGCTCTGCATCTCAAGTTATGCTAATAGCAGCAGCTGAGGGTTCTACTCCAGCATTACTTAGAGGACAACGTTGGCGTGATCACCTAGCCTTTTGGGAGGTATCATAACTCTCGTTTGACGCCATAGGCTCTTGCCACACTTGGAGGAGGGGTTTGAACTCTTCTTATATTGACCACTATGCTATCTCAGCCAACTTGCTAGACAGGTGTAGCAAAACCTTCATCTTTGACCCCAGTCTGGGTGATCATCTCATAATCAAATTGGTACTAGATATTGCTGTTGAAAGCCTGAGGAATGACCCCCTACAGTGCCTTCTAGAAGGTGATCACCCTGGTATATCCATTTGTAGGAGCACCAACCCATGCGATAAGATTAATAACATGATTTCTGTCGAGCTTCTTACTAACAAGTACAAAATTAACCCACTTTCCTCTGTCGATGCTGAGGCCAAGTGGCACTTGCGTGTAATTAGAGATGTGATGGCGACCTTGTGCAGTATGAATGGAGCGTGCATGAATTGCACATTGAACTTTGGTAGTAAGTTTATTCATGAAGATAAGTAGTCCAAAAACGTCGCCTTATGCAAACTTCGGAAGGCCGTCCTCTCTATAGAGGAGTTTCAGCAGCAAAAAAAGGCCATCCATAATGCATATCATAATAAATGTCTGAACCAAAAACGTTACCTACATAATCTGAATAACCAAAAGATGCTTGCGACCTTATGTCGCAATGACAGACGCTCTACGTGGGCCATGCTCAGGGCCGCTACCAACATTCTATGCACTGTGCACGAACACACTACATACTTTGTCAGAGTCAACCACAGGGGTGCTTCCACCGATGCCATTCCAATAGCGGTTGGTGTAAAGCAGGGCTGCAATTTGGCAGCTACCCTCTTCAACCTATATTTATGTGGCATCAATGAAATCTGGACAAAGCAAATTAGCTATCCCGCAAGGCTAGACCATTTAAAAATCCATCGGCTCGCCTTTGCGGACGATATTGTCATCGTCATTCGCACTCCCTATGGGTAACAAGCCAAATTGTCACTGTTTGCTACTTATTGCAGTGAGCACAATCTTTCCTGCAATGTGGAAAAATCTCGTATTTTCATCTTTAAGAACTTAAAGAGGAATTTTTCCTCATGGAAATGGTCTATTGATAATATCACCATTCCAAGGGCTGACACGATTCGCTATCTTGGGGACTCAATCTCTGATATAAATTCAATTATGAGGTGGAAGGATGATGAATTGAATAAAAAAGCAGCATTTCTTGGTACACAAATGCGCATGGTTTACACCAAATTCTGCAAATTATCCTTAATTCCATTAATTGAATTTTACACTCTAAAAGTTGAATCTATTATTTTGTATGCCCGAGATATGTGCCTTGCAGACATTGGTAAATTTCTCGATCAGCTTCAAGGTAGATTATTGAAGGGGGCTTTGCACTTAGCCAAATCCTTGCCGAATGCCGTATTAAGACAGGAGCTGGGTCTTACCTCCCTGTCAACACGTTACAACTGGCAGCTCTTGACAAACTTCGCTAAAATGCTATTCCCTTCTAGAAACTCCTTATGTGAGGACCTAGGTCAGATGCTAATTGCTCCGAACTTACCGTCCTTGGACAAGTACCAAGACAAAATGGTTTCTTTGCTTGCTGAAATCGCTCTTACTCCATCTGACTTGGAATTTCGATTGGTGCACGTCAAACTTCGTTTGTTTGATTATGATTGGTGTAACACCTTAAACGCTATCGAGACTTTCAAACTTTATAAAGAGGTGGCAAAGTTCAGCACAGGAAGACTACCGCATAAGTTATACCTATTGCAATTCCCCTGTGTTAAAGGCAGATACTTACTTAAGGTTCAAAATGAACCAAATGCACACGCTCGACAGAATTAAGAACTGGTTGCCACATGAGTCTTCTAACACTGGGTATAATTGTAGATTCTGTAACATTGACACCGAGAAAGAATCAATAAAGCATCTAGTTGTTTATTGTGCACGTTTTGAAAAAATCCGTATTCAGGTTATTGGAAATGAAAAGTTAGGTATCATAGCACTTCAAAGGGAGTGGTTCTGGCTTACTTGTATGTGGGGAACTGGCATAAAAACAATTTTGCTATTAACCAGGCTTCTCTCAATCATTAACCTGGAGCTGGACAATAAGCTTGCAATGTGTTTGATGCCTTAAATTGTTTTGAGACTAGCACGACTTGAAATTCTATGACTCTCTCTTTGAATTGTATTTATATGTTTTTTTTCTGTAGTAAATTGGTTAAATTTATAGACACCCATCTGCTCTAAGTTATAATTGAAATATAGCCAGTGTTTTCCATTCCACAACCTCCTATGTGTTTCTAAAACTAAGGGGTCTCGCTATCAACTGCACAAATTTCATGTCGGTTGTTCATAGGAATGCAATCTTGTTATGCAAAAAACGAAAATGTTTGTATTTTGTGTGAAAACAATGGAAACACATGTTTTCTTTTTTTGAATATGGAAGATGGAATGTATTTATAAAATGTTGTAAAAATTTGTTGATAAAACTAAAAACAACGGTTTGAATTGAAAAAAAAAACACGACCAAACTTGATATAACCAATGTAGTCCAGTCTAGACACGTAATAACACTTATCATGATTGCTTTATTAGAGATGTCCATTAACAAATGCCAGGCCATAGTAAGAATTTTCTAGCTAGACTGGAGGTTCCAACATGCCAGTCTAGTCACATAATAACAATTACCATGCATGATTTATCATAGAGAGATGCCAAGTAAAATAAGTCATGCAACGGTAAGAAATGGCTAGACTGGCTGCAGTAAAATGGCAAATTAGCCACAAATTAACAATTCTCACGCTTGCTTTATCATAGATGCCCAGCAAAAATGTCATGCCACAGTAAGAAAAGCCTAGATTTGCTGCATCCAAATGCCAGTTTAGCCACCTAATTAAGCTGATCATGCTTGTTCCATCATAATGTTCAGTACAAATGTCATACTACAGTAAGAAAAGGCTAAAATGGCTGCACCAAAAGGCCAATCTTGTCAAGTAATAACACTGAGCATGCTTGCTTCATAGATGCCAAGGATAAATGTCATGCCACAGTAAGAAATGACCAGACTGGATACACCAAAATGGCAGTCTAACCACGTAATACCTCTTATCATGTTTGCTTTATCAGAGATTCCCAGTACACATATCTGCCTTGCCCTCCATTTCCTCCGTCCCCATCCAAATCATCATCCCGGACTGGCACACACAGAACACAAGCACATGCATATTCCCTCACTCATTCAAAAACACATTCACATACCATTCATTTGCTCATTTATACATCATTGAAACACTATTCAGTCAATCATTCACGTGAGCACCCATGCATCATACACTAGCACACCCACACACAATACATACAAGATTGTACACATTCCTTCAGATGTGGTCTGGATTCTGGTCCAGCCATACTTGTGCTGCTGCCTCCAGTGCCAAGGATCCTCTAGCTCCCACAAATATGAACAGGAGCTAGTAAGCATTAAAGAGCTTCCTGGTTCACACACATGTATGCAGGAGCCAGAGCGGCACTTCTTCAATGCCCCGTTGAGTCTGTATGTGTGGGGAGGTGAAGGAGTGCCCCATCGCACATTCAGGCATTAAATTCACCATTCTACATCGTTAATGGTCCATGAAACTCTGGGGAAGCAAAAAGCCACTAAATCTTGCATTGTCCATTGGACATGTGTGCTGGGGAACATAAACAGCCAAAGGGAAACCATATTTCCCTTTGTCAATTTAACCTGTGTCTCCTCCACAATGGGTGAGGGTTACTATTTGTTGAGGATCCTTCACCCCTGCTTTTGATCCTTTATCTGTTATATATGGTATGAAATAAACTGGACACAATGCAATGGGCCCACTAAGGGTGTTGCCGCCCACACTGCTGAAAGTAGTACTTACATTGAGTAATGCTTAGCTCCATCATAGGTGCACCTCAGAAAGAATAGGGGTTGACTTATATAGTGGGGAGGATTCAGTGCCAGCGAAATTGGTTACTTGTTTCCACAGATATCAAGATCCAGGTACCCCTGGGGCCCTGTAGAAGAATAGCCCCTATTTTTGGGTGGGCAGTGAACCAGGGGATGGACACAGGAGTGGCAGTGTTTGACAGTCACAACAGGAGAACCTGTGGTGTTCATGGTTAATATCTCAACCCCCCTATCTGTTTCAAAAGAGAAAGCAAATACCCAACTCATGTGTGCACTGATATACATACCCAATTTACTATAAGAGTATGAATGAACACAATCTCAACCAGGCAAAGTGTTATAAAGCTCAGTCCAGGCAGCTTTAGGTTAATATATATAAGTTTACTTCAGTTCTTATGATCCAGTTACAGTTACAGAAATTAAGACTTAAGACAGAGACACAGAGAGAAGAAACACCGGCACCCATCACCCAGGGAGGGAGGGCTCAACTGACACAACATGGAACTCTCATCACAGCATTCTCCCACTCAGCATTCATCAACATTCCACAGGCACTCTGGTGACATCATAAATCACATGACAAACCACATCAGACTAACCAAGCACATCACAACACATCTTCCCCCTTACAAAACACACTTGCAACAAAAGCTTCACAACACATCTCCCTCCTATCAGACATTTTCACAAAGGCAACGCACATCTCATCCAACCCACGAGCAATGGAGGTTTCACTTGAAAAACCCACAACTATGCAATTTCAGAACTCCGCCTATCATTCTTAAACACCATCAATAACAGCACTAATCACCTCCCATCCACCCCTGCCACGAGTAGACTCTAGTCTCCCACACTAGACACAAACCAGCCCAGATCCAAGGCTATACCTAACCCACAAAACCATTTCCATCGCAAAATAACATTGGTCCTCCTGCTCGCCCCCGCCACAAGCGAGCCTTCAGGCTGCCACCCTGAAGCACCTACTTGCCACCCCGACGCAATACTAGTCATCAGGATGACAACGAAATCACCATAGACAGATAAGAGGTTCAGTAAAATTCTACAGCTCACTAACACACAACCAGCAACAGGCATGCCTCAGAAATACACAAGAATATGCATATATATATATATGCATATATAGGCGGACCAAGCCAATCAAGCAAACCTGACCATACCACGGTGTAAAGCTCCTCAAACAGCTTGGAGATGCTGGCCAGTCAACTCCAAGACCATCTCAAAAACATATGGTTCTCTCAAACACACTTCTTAATGGCAGTACAATCCAGTCCCATAATAAACCCTGACCAGGAAAAAATGGCCAGGATCAACACACAACGCACAAATATAATCAAATCACTCAGAGATTCTCCACTTAGAACAGCATCTTCAACTTTATATAGTATTTACTAGAGGGCGTCCCCTACCAGCAACTCTCTTCACCTGTATTCCGCTTACTGTCCTTTAAGATAAGAATCATCTCTTCAAAGAGTGCACTACTTCCAAACCAAATATTAGACTAGACTACTGCATAGCAAAGACACTGGACGCTTACTTTACCATTCACCTCGTGCAACTCTCACTAACACTAATTTAAAATTCCTGACAAGGCGCTACCCTCAGGATTCCTCTTATTTCACAACTACAACTTGCTGAGGCGCTACCTCTCTTTAGTTGCATCTCAAAGCGCAATCTCCATGACCTGAACTTCGCCAACTAAAACACTGATGGAGTGCACTTCTAAGTGGCGCTACCACCTAATCAACTCACCCAAACAGCGAAACTTCCTACCGTTAATACCAAGGGACGCGCTACATCCCTAGTACATAAAACTTCTGGCACAAAAAATTTTGTTGCACCCACTCATCCTTTTTATACATCCATACGCTTTCTAGATTTTATCAAGTGACATGCCTTCACTTCCATACCTCAAGTGCATGGATATACATGACAATTTTTACATCATCATTTAACATTTCCTTTTTAAACTCCAACATATATACTTAGCATATGCAATCTTTTTTTTCATTTCTCGATTTGATTGTCACATATGTCTAAAAGTCCATGTTGTTTTGTAACAACTTACTCCTGAAAATCCTCAAAAGTTAAATAAGTCAGTTCACATAGGCTTCAACTCGCTTCAATACACATCATCATCATGCATTGCATTAAGCTATGCACAATATAATTAATCAGAAGTCCACCTTCCTGCAAATCCTTGAAATATGTTAGGTCCCTAACATATTACATCTCTGCTCACCAATCATACTAATCGCCCAACCATGACACTAATGTATTTTCCCTAACTTCCCTTACCCATACATGTTGTTGGTTTAATCAAAATAAAACACCCAACATCAACTCTTTTCGGCCTAAGAGTCCATTAGCCATTTAATTCTAAAACCTAAATGTCCACTGCCATTGCTAGGCTCTAATATACATACATGTGCCGGGCGCTTGGCACATTCAACCTGCAATTTCCTCAAATATGGTTAAATCTACAATCAACCATAATCAATCTCATGCACAAACCTATTTCATTCCTAAAGATGTTTGAATGGCTTTCCATAACATTGCAGCTAATTGCAGCATTATACTAGAAATTCCCATTAGCCAAAACCTAGACATCTAATACACACGATATATATCCATTTCTTATTTTCAACACTGCCATACATAGTGGCGTCATTAGGGCGCACAGATCTTTCCGCCCCCACATCCTGAAAGACAAGCACTGGTGAGACGGCGGGCCTCGTTTGTCAGGCGCATCTCACCCGCTGTAGATACAGCCACTTCCGACGTTGCCGCCGCTCGCACTCTCTTTATCAGGCGTATCTCATAAACTGTAATCACAGCCACCTCCGACGTTGCCGCCACTAGCGCACCTCACATTTGTCGTTGCCGCCAAATCCGACAGCGCTGATGTCTAACGCTTCTGTGGAGAACGACTTTCTTTCTCCTTCCTGGTCACGCTATTCTACGTTATATGGTCCTTTTCTCTAATCTTTCTCACTTCCTTTACCATGCGGCACAGTGTTAAAGACGAACGAACGTATTCCTCCCGTCTTTAGAACCTCGGTAAGTTCGAATCCTAGGCATTCCATGGCATCGCCATCTCCCCCTGCTGGAATGCGACGTCATCATTGCTGAAACAGCAAGTGAGCACTTCAGAGCTTATGCTACCAACGGCCGATCGCGTTACACGCCGTCGCCGCCTTCCACAGCTAGACCTTTTCAGATTAAAGGCTATGATACGCTCTTGCTTGCTATGGGCTCCCGGTCCTCTACTGAGAAGGCACACTTTTTCCAGCTTGTGCGCTGATCTCTGTAGCATGGGGCCCAGTTAATGTTGATGGTAGAAAAGTGAATCCACAATTTTAACTACTATGGGCGCCCATCCAGTTACCAGTCCACCCCATTAGGGATCTTTGATTTCCTGTGGGACCCTTTCAGTTTGAAGTGGGAGAATGGAAAACCAGACTCCCGTCCTTCACCTCTCGCGCTTGGCCTAGAGGGTCGCGGCCCAGACACCCGCCACGAGAAGAGTTTGCCCATTTACCAGATGACCAAATACCCTGGTACAGAAACATACGGATGTGTCCATCTGCCTGCCCAACAGCCCGCACTGGCCATGCCGACACCTGCGGCACGGACCAACTAGACTGAAATCTACACATCGTTAGAGATGCCATGACGACCTAGATAACGGGAAGCACCGCTGAACTATTATACACGCTGAACATTTCCACACCAATCTACACGAAGAACATACTCAGTGCTCTGACGTAGGCGACAGGCTTATTCACGGACGTGCATCTTTATTATTTTTACATAGGCTTTCAGAATGCAGAAACGCAAGACGCACCATGAGCTCATTTATAACGCTTGCTCACGCTTCTCTTGAAACCCGTTACCATCATGAGAGATATAATGGAAACACGATACTGGCCATGAAACTGTATGCCACTATAACCTAAAGCATCCATGCACTAAATGGATTACTCGTGCACCAGGCCCAAGTAGGCCTCAAGCAAGAGTTCCCGTGGACATTAACAAAGCAAAAGTCAGGTTGCTGAGCCTGCAGAAAGAACCCAGTGGAGCAACCAGCCAAGGTCGTAATGTTGCAAACCCACAGTCAAGAAACAAATCTTCAAAGGCACGATGTTGCAACCTCGCACTCCACGTACCAATGTTAAAATCATATCTGCAAATTAAACCAGACATACAGTGGAAAAACAATATTAATTGTGCAGAATTATGCCTCAAACACGGTCCCTCCCCACGTGACCAAGCCGAACCTGACGAGATGCCAAAACCCAGGAGAGAAAAGGCGTCTGGGTACCTCGCTACGAGACGCAGGCCGACACACTTGAAAGGCTCAATGGACACCTGCTACAGTGGGAACGGTCAGTCTCCCACCTATGAATAAATCCTCACATTGCCTGCACGTACCCATATTGAAACACTGTTGCAACCACAGGTGCACCGTGTGCTGGGAACAACGGTGGTCCCAGGCTGGGGAGCTCACGGATGCACCAATCAGAACATGAGGTTCTCATCTCAGACGTCAGTAACGTTAGCCAATCCTCAGGGGTCTTCATGTAACAATTCTTATGTATCTAATTGTAGGGACAACCCAGATATACCACCTGACTACATCTTAACCACTAATATCATTCTCTATATGCGTACTATACTAACCCCACCACTCGAGCAACCAATCAAGAGTGGCGATAGGTTCTTTTGGTAACTTTTTGGAATGACGCAAGTAGCGCGTCATAATGTAGTAAAAAGGGCCTGCGAGCCCCACTATTGTGTGTGTGTCAGGACGAACGCGTACGCTCCTTGACCCATCCCTGCCGTTTGCATAATAAACGACAGAAGTTGCCTTGCTCCTTGTGTGTGCCTCATACTCTGTCTCGATCCGAGATATACACGGGAGGAGTTGGGGCCTCCCTGCCCGGAGGTCTGCGGACGGCCCGGCCGACCCCGGCAGAATCCCCCCCGACAAGTTGGAGGCACTGCTGAGATCTGTTTAAGATCGACTTTTATTTTTTATTTTTCCAGGCACTCCCGTTGCGGGGAGGCCCGGCGGCGCGGCCCCCTCTGCCGTTGCCCCCTTCTGAGGACTACAGGACCATCGCGGAGCTGCGAGAGGACCGGACAGCGCAATCCGGATATTGGCCCTCGGGAGCCGGTTGAGAAGTATCCCGCCCGCGGTCGGCGAGTGTCCAGACGTGGTCCAGACGAGGGGAGGTGGCGAGCCGCTTGGAGGGGTGCACGCAGTCGAGCGGCCCTGCATCGAGGGAACTTGGTGAGCATGACACGCACAACAAGCAATGCGAAATTGTGAGGGAGGGGGCGGAAGTAAATAAGGGAGGAGGGAGGTATTGTAAAAAGGTGGGGTGAAGGTTTAATTGAGTGATGATAATGGAATGAATGGTAGTGAATTGAGTGCGAGAGAAGGCGGCTAACGTTACGCGAAAGAGGGGGGCAGGGCACGAGAACAACACGTGCAGACGCTCGCAACAAAAAGCTAACGTTACGCGAAAGAGGGGGGCGGGGCACGAAAACATCACGTGCAGCCGCTCGAAAGACACTGATTGGCCTAAATCGCGACTACGTGTGAGGGTGGGTGTGTGTGGTTTCCTACGATTTGACATTTATCATTCAATGAGTAGATGAGGTTCCCTATTGTTCGAGCAAGAAACTCGATAGGTAGATGAGGTTCCCTATTGTTCGAGCAAGAAACTCGATAGGTAGATGACGTTTCCCTGTGGGCGGTGGCTAGTTACGTAGTTGCCCAAAACGGAAGATAATTGGCTGGTTAAGCCCTCCTGTTGAGGGGCGTATCACACGCGAGGCGACGCAGCGTGCGCAGTCCGGTTATAGTATTGATGAGATTACCTTGTTCCAGGAGAGACAGGAAGACAGCTGTAGGGTTAGCGGGGTAGATTGCAAGTGTATTTTGAATTTAAAGAACATAACACGAATATACCAGTAGTTCGAAGAAATAGGTGACGTCACCAGTAGGGATTTAGTAAGATATCGTGAACACAAGAAGCTTTGGGTTTGACATTGGTGGGGAAGAGAAACATGATAAAGGAGCGGACACGGAGATAAACGATAAACGAGTGGATCAAAGAGGAGAAGGGGAAGGGGGCGTGGCTGCGCACGGAGAACGCCGGCCACGGCAAGTGTAAAGGTGGGAGGAGAACGGGGAAAAAGGACGACTGTGTAAGATCGTCGTAAGGGGTACGCAGCTGCAGGGGGCTGCGTGCGCTTCGGCCGCAGGGGGCCGTAGGGGAAGGAATATGATATAACATCATAAATATATTTGTTTTATAATTTTTTTTTTTTTTTTTTTTGTGATTATTATCATTGCATAATTTGTCAAAGGATTGTCGTAAGTCCCCACACTTGCGGGGCAAGGTAAGCAATAAAAGGTTGTATGTTGCAAACTGGTAGCAAGGGGAAGGGTAAGAAAGGGTGCGCTAGTATGTCATACGGGAGAGGGTTGGGAGGGTGGGGGAATACCCTCACTACCCCACTACAACATATATGCACAACACTGCCACCACATAGGGAGAAGTTAATTAAGTACAGCATAGAGTGGACCCAGGGGACGGACAACAAAATGTTGACACCATGGCCGCCTAATGGTAGCTTTGACCCATATGCCCAACATTCACTATTAAACCATCTGCACAATACATACAAGGGGAAGAAGTTGGCAAACCATGTGGAGGTGTTTAACTTATGGAGGATGTTCCAGGGGTCTAGACCAGGACCAAATGGAATGTTCACTATGGGGGAAACACCGGAAGAAAAGGAGATTAAGAAAGAAGGAACGGATGGGGAAAAGGAGAGTGAAGGAACAAAGAATATGGGGAATGAAAAACTGGGTGGAGGAAAGGTTGATAAATTAGCTGACATAAAACAGGAACCGAGCAATGAGATACCCTTAACACCGGGAGTGAAAACAGAGGGGGGAGGGTTGTACCCTTTAAGAGAATTAGGAGAAATAAAAGGACAGTTAAGGGCGGCTGAAGGATACTCAAACCCGGCATACAGCCCTCCACCATATGTGGCTCATGGAAAGATACCAATGGGGGACGGGAGGAGAGAAGAGCAGACTGTAGAGATAGGAAACGATGAGTGGGTAGCTGCACAGATATTGTTGAAATTACGAGGATCACTAACTGGAGAGGAAAGGGAGGCGGTAAAGAGAACAAACGAGGATAGTGAAAGAGAGAGTGAAATAAGGGGAGAGGAGCTGCTACGGCAGAAGGAAGAGATTTTGGAGGAAAGATTAGCTAAACTAAGGGATGAGCAGAATGAACTGATAAAACAACTTGAGGGGGAGGAAAGAGAGAGAGTGAGGAAAAGGAAAGAAGGTAAGGACGAATTGGAAAAATTAAGGGAGCAAAGTGAGGAGAGAAAGAGGGAAGCTGTAAGGGTAAAAGCAGCAGCAGAAAGGGTATCAAGAGTAGTGATGAGGGAGAAGAAGAAGGAAGAAGAAGAAAATGAAAAAGAAATGGAAATATGGAGGAGGAGGATAATATCAGAGACAGCTAAAAAATATGAAGAGGGGAAGGTAATAGAGAGTATAGTAGAAAGAGAAAGGGTGAAATGGGAAAGGAGGAGAGAGGATGAAAGGATATTGGAACAGATGAGCAACGAAGTAATGGAGGAATTAAAAAGGAAAAGAGAGGAAAATAGTAGGGAGATGGAGGAGAGGAGTGAAGGGGAGAGAGAAGAGAGTAAGAGGGAGAGTGAAAGATGGGGAGAAGTATATAAAAATAGAGAGGTAGCAACAACGTCAGCACTAAGGGGAACAGGTGGTAACAACGGAAAGGAAGAGGGAGACCTAATAGACTTAAAAACTGTAACAATAAAAGGAAAAAAGGCAGAGTGGGGGGCGCAATTTATGAATGATTTTTGTAGTGAGGATGGAAGGAAGAGTGAAAGGGAAAGCTTAGATAAGCTATACCTCACTAGAACAAACATAGATTCGCCATGGGTGAGTAGAAGATGGGAGGAGATGGAGAGAAGTAAGGAGGAAGTGAAAAGAATGGGAGAAACACAAACTAACGAACACACGCCACCGACGCTCACCAACCAACACACGCCACCCACATCACCATCACGCTCTCTAACGCCACACCCCACATGTTCAACAACTGCACGCTCTCTGCACAGAATAAAGCTCGCACCCTTCATGAACGAAGTTACACCTTATGCATGTCGGCTTAGGGACCTCCCTAGTCGCAGGCAAGACAGGCAAACAGACGTGCCAATATTGAACACAGGAAAGGATGAAAAAAGGGGAAAGGAAGAAGAGGGAGGTAGGAGAAGAGGTAGTAAGGAAGGATTTGAAGTAGTAAAAGGAATGGGGGAAGAGGAGGGGTGTGAAGAGTTAACATCATGGAGCATAAAGGATGACACAAGACAGAATGTAATGCCACTGCTGGAGAGAGGAGGGGTTAGACCACAATATGTACCTTGGAAACATACGGATAAGGAAAACATAAAATGTAGGCTCCCATCATTAAGTGGAGGTGCGGGTAAATGGATATATGAAATGGAAAAACACACCGCAGGACAGAAACTAGCAGTGGGAGATGTTAAGGGCCTGTTAATATCAATATTAGGGGATAGAGCGGATGACATTTGGAAAAGAGCGGGATTCCATGGGGTAACAATAACAAACACATCGCATGATGGTGCACCATTTGCAAACTGCAGACATGCGCTATGGCAGGCACTAAGAGTGCAGTACCCAGACACATCAGACATAGGAGCCATTACTTCCCGTAAGATGGGTGAGAACGAGGATCCTGTTGATTATATCCAGGATATTCAAGAGAAGTGGCGCATGGAAACTAGAGAACAATGGGACAAAACACCAGCCATATTTTATCATATACTAGTACAAGGGCTCCCAGAAGGAGTTCAGAGACAATTAAAGAAAGTAGTGGGGATGGAAGCAAAACCATGGCCGGAAATACAACTGACTATAGTACATCACTGTAGAACATGGCAAGGAAAAATGAAACAAAAGGAAGAGGACAGGAAAACAGAAGAGGCCAAATTAGTACAGAAAAAACTTACTAAATATACCATGGAAGGGGCACTAATAACTGCGCCAACACCAATGGCCCAAAGCCCAACGCAAGTAGTGGCTGCACAAAATCCAGCTCAAATAGCGCCTCCACAAGAGGTAATAGAGCAAGTGCTGCCTCTGCAATCACACGCACAGAACATGGGAGGAGGGTACCCAATGCAAGGAGCTGGGTATTATAATTATAATAGAGGGAGAGGAGGGTTTATGAGGGGAAGAGGATACGGATATAATACCCAACAACAGGCTGGGGGACTCAGAAATAACTACCAGACAGGGCAACCAGTATACCAGGACAACACAGGGAACTTCCCATGGCAAAACAGGGAACCACCCGTGTGTTGGAGCTGCGGACTATTAGGACACATGTCACGTACATGCAGGGTCAGGCCAGGAACACCAGCATGGAACGAACAAGCACAACATAGGACATCACAAGAACAGCAGGGCATACAACCACAGCAGATGTCACCACAAGGGAGTGACCAACACTATTCCCTACCACAACAACAAATAAAACAATACCTGCCACAAGTAACTGGTGCAGCGTTAATACGACCACCACCACAACCTGAACGAACGCAATTGGGTGGGGTGACGGTGTTGGGGCACAACCCTTACACAGGGAATGGCCAGTCATTGTACCCCCAATAGGACAGCCCACAGACGGCCTTGGTGTGTCCCATCCTGTCAGTAACACCTAATAGTGCGGAGGAGCCACGCATAGAGGTAACGATAGGTGACAAAAAATTATCATTCCTTGTTGACACCGGGGCAACCCGGTCTTGCATAAGGGAAGGTAAGTTTAAGATGTCAGGCGAAGCCATGAACACACAAGGGTTTTCTGGGGCTAAAGGGTTGGTTCCATTTACTGATAACGTTCCGCTATCTATTGGAGATTACGATCTGTCAGTACCACTTTTGTATTATAGTGCCTCACCAGTAAACATACTGGGGAGGGACATAATGAACAGATTAAATATGACGATCTCCTTTACAGAGGATGGCATAATTTGCTCTACTCCAGGGATTAACATGCTTGCAGCACGACAGATTTTGCAAGCATACTGTGGACAGATAGCGATCAGGGCGGAGCCGGTAGACGGCGAGCTATTCCAGTACGGAACAGACATGGCATTTGCATGGATGCCAGGGATAGGAGGGAAAATATGGAGGAGACCAGCAGCCTATCTATTCCGACCAGAAACACCAGCTAATGAACTGGAAGGGAAGGTCCTTGCAGTGGACATTGAGAGCATTATTGCAACAGCTGATTATGTTGCTGTGCACGCCCAAGATAAAGAAGGGAGAGCATGGAGGGCGGTGATAGCACTAGCAGAAGGATGTAGGCTGACCCAGGTGTCAGATGAAGAGTTGTTTTCAGAAGAAAAGGAGGAAAATGAAATGGTGTTCATGATGAGTGTAGAAATGTGGCTAACAGTGGCTCACAAACAAGTGGCACAGAAAATTGCAATGGCACTTGAAGCACCCGCTGGCACACCAGTCCCATTTTTTAAAGAAGATATGTCAAAGGTGCCAAAATCATTATGGACTATTAGCCCTTATGATGTAGGATGCATTAAAAGCATAGGGGGTGTAAGGATAAAATTAAAAAAGGGTGCCATACTACCAAGAGTGAAACAATACCCATTGTCAAGAGAGGCAGATGAGGGCATATACGAAACCATAACAGCCCTTATAAACAATGGCATATTGGTCCCCTCAGAATCCCCATGCAACACAGCTGTGTACCCGGTGCGCAAGGCTAAAGGAGGGTCTTGGCGGTTCATACAGGACCTCAGACCGTTGAACAACATAGTAGAAGCAGAGTATCCAGTAACAGCAAACCCGGCCACAATTTTGTGTGGCATTCCAGCAGAAGCATCACGGTTTACAGTGATTGACCTTAAAAATGCTTTTTTCTCAATACCATTACACCCAGACTCACAAGACTTGACAAGCTTCACTTACCGAAATAGGAAGTGGAAACATACCAGATTACCACAGGGATATTGTGAATCACCTTCAATTTTCAATAGGGTAATACAGATGGATTTGGGTAACGTTGAGTTGGAAAGCACAGTGTTACAGTATGTGGATGACATAATAATTTGCAGTACAAATGAAGATAAATGTAGAGAGGACTCATTAAAAATGTTGACGATATTGGCTGAAAAGGGGTACAAGGTAGACATGGAAAAGATACAATACTGTCAGGAACAGGTACTTTACATTGGCCAACTGATATCACAATATGGAAGAAGGATTGCACCACAAAGAGCACAGGCAATATCAGGCACTCCCGTGCCACAGACTGTAAGAGAACTGCAGCAATTTCTGGGACTGTGCAACTACTGTAGAGCATGGGTATTTGATTACAGCTCTTACATAGGACCCCTGCTTGAGGGTTTGAAGGAAGCAAATAAAGGGGAGAAAAAGTTGGGATGGACTATGGAAATGAAGGAGGCATTTGATGAATTAAAAGAAGCAATATCAACTGCTCCAGTACTAGCATCCCCAGACTATGAGCGACGATTTTTTATATTTTCACATTGCGACTCAGCAGTAATGAAAGCAGTATTGGCCCAAAAGACTAGCATGGGCTATAAACCAGTAGCATTTTACAGCGGTCACTTAGATCCAATAATGTTAGGACAATTCTCTTGCGAACAAGGCCTTGCTGCAGCTGCATTTGCAGTAGAAAAAGCATCATCAATAACTATGGGGTGTCCAACTACACTATTTGTAGAACATGCACTATTTGCGATATTGAATAAACCTAAGTCCACACTGACGACACAGAGGGCAATAGGTTATGAGATTATTTTGTCCAAAGCTGAACTGGCAATTGTTAGATGTAGCACGGTTAACCCTGCAAGGTTCCTAGCAGAAGTAATTGAAGAGGGAGATTACGCCCACGACTGCACCCAAGTAACTGAGATGTACTCATGTACTAGGAAAGTTGAAGAAAACGCACTAGAGGGAGGTGAGCTTTTGTTTATTGATGGGTCATCAACTATTGATCAAGGAGACGGGATAAGGAGGACTGGGGCAGCAGTAGTACAAATGATGGAAGCGCCAGTGTGTGTGGCTATTAAGTGTGTACAATTACCACAGCATTACTCTGCTCAAGCGGCGGAACTGGTTGCACTCATATTGGCACTAAAGGAAAGTTTTGATAAAAAAGTTACTATATATTCCGACAGTGCATATGTTACATCCACTGTCCACTCAGGGCTATCAAAGTGGAGAAGAAGAGGGTTTAGGAGAGCTGACGGCACTCCAGTACAACATGCCCTCTTGTTGGCTGAACTAATTGAAGTAATAAACGATCCCCAAGAACTAGCCCTAGTAAAATGCACAGCACACACCAATGGAGAAGACTATATATCAAAAGGAAATGCAGCAGCAGACGCACATGCAAAATATGCTGCATATTTTGGTGAGATATGGAACCCCACAGACTCACAGAGAGGGAGAGGGAGGGGAATAGCGAGGGAGATGTTAATAAAAGAAGGGTACACCCATCTCCCAGCCACCCAGATTATGGAGTTACAAGCGGCTGCACCAATGGCCGAAAAAGAAGTATGGGTGAAAAGAGGATGCACAATGTCACCAACCGACGCACTATGGCGCCAGGGTGGCACTGGGAAAGTTGTAATACCATTGGCATTGTTAAATACCGCCTTGAACCAATTACACCACCCTGCCCATACAGGCAAAGAAATAATAGCAGCACGAATTAGAGAAGATTGGTTCTGTCCCGAGTTAACATCCCATGTGTCAAATTTTATCAGCAATTGCCTTACATGTCAACAGTTCACGGCCGGTCATACTTTAAAGGTGATAAGAGGTACCATACCCCGACCAGAAGGACCTTTTCGGCACCTCCACATTGACTATGTTGATATGATCAACATTTGTCAAGGCAATAGATACATGATAGTAGTAGTATGCCCATTTTCTAGGTGGATCGAAGCAGGGCCCTGTTCACACCCTGATGCGTTTAGAGCAGCCAAATTTATAGTAAGGGAGGTATTCCCCAGGTGGGGAGTGTGCGAGGTGTTAAGATCAGACAACGGACCCCATTTCGCAAATGAAATGTTCCAGCATATCACATCCCTACTGAACATTAAACACAAATTTGCATGTGCGTACCACCCACAGGCCAATGGTGTATGTGAACGCCTGAATGGCCTATTGAAGGAGGCAATTGCTAAAATACAGCAAACAACAAAGAAAAGTTGGTTGTATTGCCTTCCGTTAGCACTGTTCGAACTTAGAAACAGGCCAGGGTCCGACCACCACCTCACCCCACACGAGGTGGTTACTGGACGCCAAATGCGCCTTCCCCTAACACCAACGTCAAGGGCATTCACCGACCAAGAAAGTTCTGCGAATGTGTTAGGTGATGAAATGTATCAATATGTGTCTTCTTTGATTACTAGCGTTGTGTTTGTGTCTCAACAGCTCGAGCGCACACGGGGCGGGTCCACCAGCAACCAAGAAATAGACGAAAATACAGAATTGGGAAAGGAGAACTTGTGCCAACTTGCCAAAGGTGACCACGTACTACTTCGAAATTTTAATAGAAAGTGGAACCAGCAGAGGTTCACTGGCCCCCATTTAGTAGAGGACGTATCAACAAGAGCAGTAAAACTAAAGGATAAGCGTGCGTGGAACCACCTGCATGATGTAAAAATCTACAAACTGCAGACCCGCCCCAGCGCCAACGACAGGTCCATTGGAAAAACGCCAACAACATCCCCGGCAGCGGAAGAAAACACAACCACAGACAACGACCCAATTGTTCCCTCGGAGAGAATAACGGACGAAGAAGGGGGTGATCCCCACACTGCCCACCCCATGGTCACACGTTCAAAGAGTAAAACTGCTCCCGCCATCTGAGCAAACCCCCCCCCCATTGACTACTAAATACAATTGTAATAAAAACTAAGGACTTCGCTTGCACCAATACACATGTAAACACGTGAATGTTCTCTTTTTCTCTCGCACATACAGGAGCTGCGTAATATTGTATTGTTAAGAAAAGTTATCTAACAAATTCAGTGTGCAGGCGTAGATGGTGCTGCCAGACGATAGTTACCCAGAAGAATTGTCACACCAATTTGTATACGAAATAAAAAGGCCAACATACTTAAAAAAGAAAAGGGTACGTGTATACTACACGGCCTTCCTCCTGGCCATAGAAAATTACATGCCCCACCTCCGCCCATACTTGCCGGTCTTGAGAGACCGATCACTTAGAGTAGCGTGGGAGCAACTCTTCACCTGGGCACTGAATGACTATTTGATAGGGAGAGCTTAATGAAACAAAACTAACATTTAATAACAAGCAATTTTTGAGAATTTTTAGGCGGGCAACTTTAACGTCGCAAGAATACGCTGCCAGGACTGCAGCAAGGTAAGAGCAAAAATGTCGGTGAGGTTAGCATATGTAATAAAAATAATAGGGATTTTTATGATCACCGGAGTTTTGGCTGCCTCTGTATGGCAGTACAGCTATGCTATGAGTTTTTTTGCTGCACCCAAACCTAATGTACCCCACCTCCCTGCTGCAACAGGTGTTACGTCAGGTGGTAACAGTAACAATGAACAAAAGCGAAATAAAGTTAAACGCAGCACATACTCAGACAATAAAGGTATTGATAATTATGTACAAGATTCAGCACACGTCACAAACAACATATGGTACCAGCACATGACCCGCATTGGTAAGCAGACAACTAAGGATAGCTGTTACGTTTGCTCATTAATACCATACGCCATGAGCGCTTCACGAACATTTGTTGCCACAGAAATAGATGAAAAAACAGCACAGTGCATAATATATTTGGCCCTGTTCCAAACGAAAGGAAGATTCCAAGGAACAGTAGTGCACATGACATGGAAAACACGAGACTCATACCCATATGAAAACAACTTCCTCAAGACCTATCTGAGTTATCACAAGACCAGTTTACATGCTGAAGCATTCAGATACATAACAAGTGGCCCTGAAAAAGGAGAAACAAAGAAGGTAACACTGCAGTATCTACCATGTGATTGGTACGCCACGGAAGTTCCGGGTAAACAAGGATGCTGGGAGAGGCCATTACTGACGATAACAGGAAAGGTGTTCCTGGGTACCAGCTGGGAGATAGGAGTGGTTGGCAGCAACATGGTAACAAAAGAAACTATCTCAACCATCGAGACACACAATCATCGATGTTGGACGACATGGATCAAGTATGTACCAATGCTCACGTGGGTAGAAGAAGATGAAGACCCGATAACTATATTACCATTGACTGCGCCCAAAGTATGTTACCAGCATAAAGGAGAGGTGGACGTGGGATATAACACCAATTGTGCAAGTGTGATGGAGTTACCTGAGGGGGGAGCGGGAACAGCAGTAATAATGGACCATTATTGGGCCTGCGGAGAAAAGGCATATCATACACTGCCTCCCCTGTGGAGTGGTGTGTGCACAATGGTACACGTCAATGTACCATCACTAGTGGTACCTAAGAAGCATGTCGATGTGGCGAAATTTCCGAAAATGGATGAAGGAGACAGGAGAAGAAAGAGATCTGCACCACTCCAGAAGGAGCAAGAAAACAGGACCAACAGCAATGATACTGTCCTAAACAGGAGAAAAAGACAAGGAGAGCCATTAACAGGAAATTATCTGTGGGGAAGGTCGGAAACGGAACTAACATCAATACCGCCAGAACACAGACTATTCAGCAGAGCAGCAATGTTCTTCTCCTCAATAATACATCCGGGACTGCAGGCATACGCAAACGCAAAATGGCTGCAAATAACCAGATGGGAACTAATGATGACCATAAATTCGACAGTAAATGGGTTTAACGCAATTAAAGAGGAGCTGCGAGCTGTAAGGATGGTAGCACTACAGAACAGATATGTATTGGACCTTCTCACAGCAATGGAAGGAGGAGTTTGTGCAAAGATAGGACAATCATGCTGCACGTTCATACCTGCCAACGATGCCGACAATGGTACACTAACAGAAGCAGTTTCACAATTGGCCCAGATGCACTCCAAAATGATGGACGAAAGTAACGGCGTAAACAAGGATAAAAGCTGGTTTTCACTATTATGGTCATGGATGCCATCTTGGCTGTCAGATGGACTGAAAATAATAGTGGGATGTGCTATTTTGGCTGGAGCTGCACTGATAATAATTAGATTTTGGAAAGCCCGGAAGGCGCGCTCAACTGATGAGTTGCTGGAAATGGTGGGAATGCACCCCTTGATGCCAGCGGATGACGGCCAGCACACAGGTGTGATAATACACGAAAGGGAGAAGTTGCGCACCCAAATCATCGCCAATCATCTAGACCCACCATCAGTGAAGATCGAGAACCCAAGGAACCCTAGGAGCTACATAGGAAGATGGGTGTACTGTACTCCTGGAGGAACATGCGAATACATGTATTGGTCATTTGAAGATCACGTAAACCATTATGGACATCTCGGAGGGATAACCAAGATATGGAGAGTAAGAGGAGATAACGAGAAGGATATGTTTGTGGTCGACAAGTCGACCAGAGGGGGGACTGAAGTGGGAGAATGGAAAACCAGACTCCCGTCCTTCACCTCTCGCGCTTGGCCTAGAGGGTCGCGGCCCAGACACCCGCCACGAGAAGAGTTTGCCCATTTACCAGATGACCAAATACCCTGGTACAGAAACATACGGATGTGTCCATCTGCCTGCCCAACAGCCCGCACTGGCCATGCCGACACCTGCGGCACGGACCAACTAGACTGAAATCTACACATCGTTAGAGATGCCATGACGACCTAGATAACGGGAAGCACCGCTGAACTATTATACACGCTGAACATTTCCACACCAATCTACACGAAGAACATACTCAGTGCTCTGACGTAGGCGACAGGCTTATTCACGGACGTGCATCTTTATTATTTTTACATAGGCTTTCAGAATGCAGAAACGCAAGACGCACCATGAGCTCATTTATAACGCTTGCTCACGCTTCTCTTGAAACCCGTTACCATCATGAGAGATATAATGGAAACACGATACTGGCCATGAAACTGTATGCCACTATAACCTAAAGCATCCATGCACTAAATGGATTACTCGTGCACCAGGCCCAAGTAGGCCTCAAGCAAGAGTTCCCGTGGACATTAACAAAGCAAAAGTCAGGTTGCTGAGCCTGCAGAAAGAACCCAGTGGAGCAACCAGCCAAGGTCGTAATGTTGCAAACCCACAGTCAAGAAACAAATCTTCAAAGGCACGATGTTGCAACCTCGCACTCCACGTACCAATGTTAAAATCATATCTGCAAATTAAACCAGACATACAGTGGAAAAACAATATTAATTGTGCAGAATTATGCCTCAAACACGGTCCCTCCCCACGTGACCAAGCCGAACCTGACGAGATGCCAAAACCCAGGAGAGAAAAGGCGTCTGGGTACCTCGCTACGAGACGCAGGCCGACACACTTGAAAGGCTCAATGGACACCTGCTACAGTGGGAACGGTCAGTCTCCCACCTATGAATAAATCCTCACATTGCCTGCACGTACCCATATTGAAACACTGTTGCAACCACAGGTGCACCGTGTGCTGGGAACAACGGTGGTCCCAGGCTGGGGAGCTCACGGATGCACCAATCAGAACATGAGGTTCTCATCTCAGACGTCAGTAACGTTAGCCAATCCTCAGGGGTCTTCATGTAACAATTCTTATGTATCTAATTGTAGGGACAACCCAGATATACCACCTGACTACATCTTAACCACTAATATCATTCTCTATATGCGTACTATACTAACCCCACCACTCGAGCAACCAATCAAGAGTGGCGATAGGTTCTTTTGGTAACTTTTTGGAATGACGCAAGTAGCGCGTCATAATGTAGTAAAAAGGGCCTGCGAGCCCCACTATTGTGTGTGTGTCAGGACGAACGCGTACGCTCCTTGACCCATCCCTGCCGTTTGCATAATAAACGACAGAAGTTGCCTTGCTCCTTGTGTGTGCCTCATACTCTGTCTCGATCCGAGATATACACGGGAGGAGTTGGGGCCTCCCTGCCCGGAGGTCTGCGGACGGCCCGGCCGACCCCGGCAGAATCCCCCCCGACAAGTTTATACCATGAGATCCATGGGGAAAACATCATGGCTTATCTTGACAACCTCCTGGGTCCCAAACTACAATGGGGCGTCGTCCCTCCAGCCCCTCTTGCTCTATGGGAATCATGTCAGAGCTGCTTCCTGACGACCCCTTGGGCCCCTGGGTGATGGGACTTACGGTTTCTGGGGGCGGTGTCCTCTGTTTTCTTCAGGTCCTGATTCATCCTGCACCCCCCCGCAGCAGGCGCCTTGAATCATTTTCTTCTTCACTTCTTAATGTCTTTACTTAGTTTTTCTTCATCTTCCTTTGCCATGGGTTCTTGATGGTAAGGATATCCTCGTCGCCATTGTTATAAAGCTCAGTCCAGGCAGCTTTAGGTTAATATATATAAGTTTACTTCAGTTCTTATGATCCAGTTACAGTTACAGAAATTAAGACTTAAGACAGAGACACAGAGAGAAGAAACACCGGCACCCATCACCCAGGGAGGGAGGGCTCAACTGACACAACATGGAACTCTCATCACAGCATTCTCCCACTCAGCATTCATCAACATTCCACAGGCACTCTGGTGACATCATAAATCACATGACAAACCACATCAGACTAACCAAGCACATCACAACACATCTTCCCCCTTACAAAACACACTTGCAACAAAAGCTTCACAACACATCTCCCTCCTATCAGACATTTTCACAAAGGCAACGCACATCTCATCCAACCCACGAGCAATGGAGGTTTCACTTGAAAAACCCACAACTATGCAATTTCAGAACTCCGCCTATCATTCTTAAACACCATCAATAACAGCACTAATCACCTCCCATCCACCCCTGCCACGAGTAGACTCTAGTCTCCCACACTAGACACAAACCAGCCCAGATCCAAGGCTATACCTAACCCACAAAACCATTTCCATCGCAAAATAACATTGGTCCTCCTGCTCGCCCCCGCCACAAGCGAGCCTTCAGGCTGCCACCCTGAAGCACCTACTTGCCACCCCGACGCAATACTAGTCATCAGGATGACAACGAAATCACCATAGACAGATAAGAGGTTCAGTAAAATTCTACAGCTCACTAACACACAACCAGCAACAGGCATGCCTCAGAAATACACAAGAATATGCATATATATATATATGCATATATAGGCGGACCAAGCCAATCAAGCAAACCTGACCATACCACGGTGTAAAGCTCCTCAAACAGCTTGGAGATGCTGGCCAGTCAACTCCAAGACCATCTCAAAAACATATGGTTCTCTCAAACACACTTCTTAATGGCAGTACAATCCAGTCCCATAATAAACCCTGACCAGGAAAAAATGGCCAGGATCAACACACAACGCACAAATATAATCAAATCACTCAGAGATTCTCCACTTAGAACAGCATCTTCAACTTTATATAGTATTTACTAGAGGGCGTCCCCTACCAGCAACTCTCTTCACCTGTATTCCGCTTACTGTCCTTTAAGATAAGAATCATCTCTTCAAAGAGTGCACTACTTCCAAACCAAATATTAGACTAGACTACTGCATAGCAAAGACACTGGACGCTTACTTTACCATTCACCTCGTGCAACTCTCACTAACACTAATTTAAAATTCCTGACAAGGCGCTACCCTCAGGATTCCTCTTATTTCACAACTACAACTTGCTGAGGCGCTACCTCTCTTTAGTTGCATCTCAAAGCGCAATCTCCATGACCTGAACTTCGCCAACTAAAACACTGATGGAGTGCACTTCTAAGTGGCGCTACCACCTAATCAACTCACCCAAACAGCGAAACTTCCTACCGTTAATACCAAGGGACGCGCTACATCCCTAGTACATAAAACTTCTGGCACAAAAAATTTTGTTGCACCCACTCATCCTTTTTATACATCCATACGCTTTCTAGATTTTATCAAGTGACATGCCTTCACTTCCATACCTCAAGTGCATGGATATACATGACAATTTTTACATCATCATTTAACATTTCCTTTTTAAACTCCAACATATATACTTAGCATATGCAATCTTTTTTTTCATTTCTCGATTTGATTGTCACATATGTCTAAAAGTCCATGTTGTTTTGTAACAACTTACTCCTGAAAATCCTCAAAAGTTAAATAAGTCAGTTCACATAGGCTTCAACTCGCTTCAATACACATCATCATCATGCATTGCATTAAGCTATGCACAATATAATTAATCAGAAGTCCACCTTCCTGCAAATCCTTGAAATATGTTAGGGCATATATATATATATATCAGAAGTCCACCTTCCTGCAAATCCTTGAAATATGTTAGGTCCCTAACATATTACATCTCTGCTCACCAATCATACTAATCGCCCAACCATGACACTAATGTATTTTCCCTAACTTCCCTTACCCATACATGTTGTTGGTTTACTCAAAATAAAACACCCAACATCAACTCTTTTCGGCCTAAGAGTCCATTAGCCATTTAATTCTAAAACCTAAATGTCCACTGCCATTGCTAGGCTCTAATATACATACATGTGCCGGGCGCTTGGCACATTCAACCTGCAATTTCCTCAAATATGGTTAAATCTACAATCAACCATAATCAATCTCATGCACAAACCTATTTCATTCCTAAAGATGTTTGAATGGCTTTCCATAACATTGCAGCTAATTGCAGCATTATACTAGAAATTCCCATTAGCCAAAACCTAGACATCTAATACACACGATATATATCCATTTCTTATTTTCAACACTGCCATACATAGTGGCGTCATTAGGGCGCACAGATCTTTCCGCCCCCACATCCTGAAAGACAAGCACTGGTGAGACGGCGGGCCTCGTTTGTCAGGCGCATCTCACCCGCTGTAGATACAGCCACTTCCGACGTTGCCGCCGCTCGCACTCTCTTTATCAGGCGTATCTCATAAACTGTAATCACAGCCACCTCCGACGTTGCCGCCACTAGCGCACCTCACATTTGTCGTTGCCGCCAAATCCGACAGCGCTGATGTCTAACGCTTCTGTGGAGAACGACTTTCTTTCTCCTTCCTGGTCACGCTATTCTACGTTATATGGTCCTTTTCTCTAATCTTTCTCACTTCCTTTACCATGCGGCACAGTGTTAAAGACGAACGAACGTATTCCTCCCGTCTTTAGAACCTCGGTAAGTTCGAATCCTAGGCATTCCATGGCATCGCCATCTCCCCCTGCTGGAATGCGACGTCATCATTGCTGAAACAGCAAGTGAGCACTTCAGAGCTTATGCTACCAACGGCCGATCGCGTTACACGCCGTCGCCGCCTTCCACAGCTAGACCTTTTCAGATTAAAGGCTATGATACGCTCTTGCTTGCTATGGGCTCCCGGTCCTCTACTGAGAAGGCACACTTTTTCCAGCTTGTGCGCTGATCTCTGTATCATGGGGCCCAGTTAATGTTGATGGTAGAAAAGTGATCAGCACTGCCCCCACAAGACAAGTAAGGCCCATCACCCAGGGCTAAGGAAGGGGGAGGAGGAAGAAAGCAAGAAAGACCCTTTTTGTAGAGGGATCAGCTGCCCACAAGTTAGAGGGAGATCTGGGTCCAAGGGGGCTGAAGAATGAAGCAGGGCCATTGAGGGAAGCTCAGGAAAGGAGCTATGCCCTTAAGAAGTCTGCAGTCAGAGAGAACTGGCAAGATAAGTGAGAAGTCAGTTGGAGAAGATGGGGACTGTCATCCCATATACTGAAGCTCCCTAGGTGAAAGGAATCCCATGGGCACAACAGAGTGTAGTCTGGTAAATGGAAGCCGCCTCAAGAGGAGTGCTGCGCCTATACTTTTCAGAAGGGATAGATACTGCATTTAAATGCTCCTTATCCTTATCAGACTAACCGATCGCTGGTTTGATATGGTAAAGGAAGGAGTGGAATAAAAGTGCCCATTTTGCTGACATTTGGACATAGAAGTCTTGGAGTTCTCATTCTTGCAGAAGGAAGGAGGTGCTTCATAGTCAGGAAGTACAATGTAAAAGTAATGCAGCGTCAGCTTTAGCGAGGAGCAGAGACATGGAAGGGAAATTCGCCCAGGCAAGCATGTGTGTGAAGGAGCATTGAAAAATGTTGCAGAATTTAAGTATTTCATCAACGCAGTTAAGAAATGAAGTGGTACAGTTTAAGTTGCACAACGCAAGTGAAGAGAAGACGCACTGTATCCTTTTTTCTATGAAGTGAAGTGAAGTTGTGTAAGATACTGTGAGTTAGCTATAGCATATTAGAGGATTTGCAGGTTAAGGGTGTTCACCCATGGACTTCTAGAAACGTAGTGCTATATTAATGTGCTGATCGAAGTTGGGTGTAAGAAGTGTAGTGATCGAGTTTGCCTGCGTTGTTGTAAAATGGATGTATTTATGGGAGAATGTGATAGTATAATCTTTTGAGGAATTTCAGGAGTTTAGTTGCTATTGCAACATGGACTTTTAGGAGCAAAGTTGTGTCTTAGGGTCAAAAGATGACCATGGACTTTTAGGACAAAAGCATTAGATGTTTCAGTATACTGCAGTCATAACATTGTTATTTTTGCTGTGCAAATGCAAATATGTTAATGTGCCTGACTCTATTGAGGTTGGATGTCAATCGGATGCACAAGGATTGGTATGAGATATGGTATGAGTCAGGTTGTCACTGCAGAGGTAGCGCCTCTGGTGTGGGGTGACACTAAGTAGTGGTGAGAGGTAGCGCCTCTGGTTTGGGTTGCACTAGTGGCATTTGAGAGAGGTAGCGCCTCTTATAAGTGTGCCATTAGTGTATTTTGTGGGAGGTAGCGCCTCCGATGTATGCATCATGATAGAGAGAGGTAGTGTCTCTGGTGAGTATGATGCAAGTGTAGTTGAGGGAGGTAGCGCCTCCGGTTTGTGTGGCACAATTGGTATTTAAGAGAGGTAGCACCTCTTATGTGCATGTTATTGGTGTATTTTGTCGGAGGTAGCGCCTCCGATGTATGCATCATGATAGAGAGAGGTAGAGCCTCTGGTGAGTATGATGCGAGTGTAGTTGAGAGAGGTAGCGCCTCCGGTTTGTGTGACGCAATTGGTATTTGAGAGAGGTAGCGCCTCTTATGTGCATGTTATTGGTGTATTTTGTGGGAGGTATCGCCTCCGATGTATGCATCATGATAGAGCGAGGTAGCGCCTCTGGTGAGTATGATGCGAGTGTAGTTGAGGGAGGTAGCGACTCCGGTTTGTGTGGCACAATTGTTATTTGAGAGAGGTAGCGCCTCTTATGTGCATGATCTTGGTGTATTTGAGGGAGGTAGTGCCTCCGACATTTGTGTCACTATTGAAAGAGGTAGCGCCTCTGGTGTGTGTGATGCAAAGGCATTTGATGGAGGTAGCGCCTCCGGGGTCAGTGGCACGTTTTGTATTCGGGAGAGGTAGCGCCTCCGCCAGTATGAAGTAGGAGTGGTAACTTAGTGAGTGTGTGCCGCGTCAGATTAGTACCCCTATATTCAAAGGAGGTAGTGCCTTTATTGTTGAGATTTTCTTATATGTGACGTGCTGAAGCCTATACTTTTTCGAGAGTGTGGGGTTTGGCATGACAGACTCTTGTGATACTGCCATCGGGTCGTTAGTGGTCATGTATCAGGTATGCAGATGGATTAGGGGATGCCTGGCCAGTGTCTCAGAGTTATTTGCAGTATTTGAATATATTGGCCAAATGGGTTGCACCCGATAGGCTGGGTCTATTTGGTGATTTGAGTTTTGTGTTGTCTTTTTCTCCGGTTTGGATTGTGATATGTTGTTTTGAGACAGGTCCATCAAAGTGTCATATTGTGACTGTTTTGTGTATGTGTGTGTGTGTCTGGTAAAGGAAGGAGATGTGTTGTGTTGTGACCTCATGTGTGTGTGTGTCTTGTAAAGGAAGGAGATATGTTATGTAGTGATCTTCTGTGTGCTGCTGTCATGCTGTGAGACTGGGATGTCAAATGGAGTGTTGCTGTGTAAATGATGGATTGTTGATCTGAGGGTTCCATACTGAGGCAGGCAGTTAGAGCTCTCCTGCCTGGGTGATGGGGCCAGTGCTGATTATAGTCCATACTCTCTAGTATTTATCTTTATGTAAATGTAATTTGAGCTTCCTGTAATAAACCTAAGATGTAACCAAGAAAGCCTGGAAGTCACTTTACAACATTTGTGTTGTGATGTGCTTGGTTAGTCTGATGTGGTTTGTCATGTGATTTATGATGTCACCAGAGTGCCTGTGGAATGTTGATGAATGCTGAGTGGGAGAATGCTGTGATGAGAGTTCCATGTTGTGTCAGTTGAGCCCTCCCTCCCTGGGTGATGGGTGCCGGTGTTTCTTCTCTCTGTGTCTCTGTCTTAAGTCTTAATTTCTGTAACTGTAACTGGATCATAAGAACTGAAGTAAACTTATATATATTAACCTAAAGCTGCCTGGACTGAGCTTTATAACAATGGCGACGAGGATGGGATTACCATCAAGAACCCATGGCAAAGGAAGATGAAGAAAAACTAAGTAAAGACATTAAGAAGTGAAGAAGAAAATGATTCAAGGCGCCTGCTGCGGGGGGGTGCAGGATGAATCAGGACCTGAAGAAAACAGAGGACACCGCCCCCAGAAACCGTAAGTCCCATCACCCAGGGGCCCAAGGGGTCGTCAGGAAGCAGCTCTGACATGATTCCCATAGAGCAAGAGGGGCTGGAGGGACGACGCCCCATTGTAGTTTGGGACCCAGGAGGTTGTCAAGATAAGCCATGATGTTTTCCCCATGGATCTCATGGTATAAACTGAAAGGGTCCCATAGGAAATCAAAGATCCCTAATGGGGTGGACTGGTAACTGGATGGGCGCCCATAGTAGTTAAAATTGTGGATTCACTTTTCTACCATCAACATTAAATCTCAAAAACATATGGTTCTCTCAAACACACTTCTCAATGGCAGTACAATCCAGTCCCATAATAAACCCTGACCAGGAAAAAAATGGCCAGGATCAACACACAACGCACAAATATAATCAAATCACTCAGAGATTCCCCACTTAGAACAGCATCTTCAACTTTATATAGTATTTACTAGAGGGCGTCCCCTACCAGCAACTCTCTTCACCTGTATTCCGCTTACTGTCCTTTAAGATAAGAATCATCTCTTCAAAGAGTGCACTACTTCCAAACCAAATATTAGACTAGACTACTGCATAGCAAAGACACTGGACGCTTACTTTACCATTCACCTCGTGCAACTCTCACTAACACTAATTTAAAATTCCTGACAAGGCGCTACCCTCAGGATTCCTCTTATTTCACAACTACAACTTGCTGAGGCGCTACCTCTCTTTAGTTGCATCTCAAAGCACAATCTCCATGACCTGAACTTCGCCAACTAAAACACTGATGGAGTGCACTTCTAAGTGGCGCTACCACCTAATCAACTCACCTAAACAGTGAAACTTCCTACCGTTAATGCCAAGGGACGCGCTACATCCCTGGTACATAAAACTTCTGGCACAAAAAATTTTGTTGCACCCACTCATCCTTTTTATACATCCATACGCTTTCTAGATTTTATCAAGTGACATGCCTTCACTTCCATACCTCAAACGCACGGATATACATGAAAATTTTTTACATCATCATTTACATTTTCTTTTTAACTCCGACATTTTATATTTAGCATATGCAGTTTTCCTTCACTTCTAGATTTGACTGTCACGTATGCCTAAAAGTCCATGTTGTTGTGCAACAACTTACTCCTGAAAATCCTCAAAAGTTAAATAAGTCAGTTCACATAGGCTTCAACTCGCTTCAATACACATCATCATCATGCATTGCATTAAGCTATGCACAATATAATTAATCAGAAGTCCACCTTCCTGCAAATCCTTGAAATATGTTAGGTCCCTAACATATTACATCTCTGCTCACCAATCATACTAATCGCCCAACCATGACACTAATGTATTTTCCCTAACTTCCCTTACCCATACATGTTGTTGGTTTAATCAAAATAAAACACCCAACATCAACTCTTTTCGGCCTAAGAGTCCATTAGCCATTTAATTCTAAAACCTAAATGTCCACTGCCATTGCTAGGCTCTAATATACATACATGTGCCGGGCGCTTGGCACATTCAACCTCCAATTACTCTGGCGGAGGCGTTCCCTCCAAAAATACTTTCATGCTCCTCATGTGGGAGGTGCTACCTCCACTGTACTCGCGGAAGTGCTACCTCCACCTTAGTCACGGAGGCGCTACCTCCTCACTTAATTGTAGCACATCCACAGGCTACACACACTATGGGTGCTGCCCCATTTCACATCTTCTCTGACTCACTCTCGCTGTCACCTAACTTCACCCATTACACTATTTCATAACATTCCAAACCTCTCATCTCTCAAAAACCTGCCTTTTAATGGAGAATGGTACTCCGCATTAATCTCCTAATCTACACACATAAAGCCACACTGGAACAATGAGGGAACATGAATGCATCTTATTATGGAGTGATGAAAACTCACATAAATCCTCACTGTTATGCTTGGAAATGCTACCTCCCAACTCACATACATTCTCACTGCTATGCTTGAAAGGGAAGTAGAGTATGCTTGGAGGCGCTACCTCCCAGCAACACCTTTGGTATTCCGCAACTCCTGTGGTATTCCTAACCACACACACCTCTAACATACCCAAATGGTCACGCAGGCTCTCCACCTTTACCCTGCACAACTGGATTTACTACCATCCAGACCGCTGTGGCATTCTGAAATTGCATAGTTGTGGGTTTTTCAAGTGAAACCTCCATTGCTCGTGGGTTGGATGAGATGTGCGTTGCCTTTGTGAAAATGTCTGATAGGAGGGAGATGTGTTGTGAAGCTTTTGTTGCAAGTGTGTTTTGTAAGGGGGAAGATGTGTTGTGATGTGCTTGGTTAGTCTGATGTGGTTTGTCATGTGATTTATGATGTCACCAGAGTGCCTGTGGAATGTTGATGAATGCTGAGTGGGAGAATGCTGTGATGAGAGTTCCATGTTGTGTCAGTTGAGCCCTCCCTCCCTGGGTGATGGGTGCCGGTGTTTCTTCTCTCTGTGTCTCTGTCTTAAGTCTTAATTTCTGTAACTGTAACTGGATCATAAGAACTGAAGTAAACTTATATATATTAACCTAAAGCTGCCTGGACTGAGCTTTATAACAATGGCGCTTGGCACATTCAACCTGCAATTTCCTCAAATATGGTTAAATCTACAATCAACCATAATCAATCTCATGCACAAACCTATTTCATTCCTAAAGATGTTTGAATGGCTTTCCATAACATTGCAGCTAATTGCAGCATTATACTAGAAATTCCCATTAGCCAAAACCTAGACATCTAATACACACGATATATATCCATTTCTTATTTTCAACACTGCCATACATAGTGGCGTCATTAGGGCGCACAGATCTTTCCGCCCCCACATCCTGAAAGACAAGCACTGGTGAGACGGCGGGCCTCGTTTGTCAGGCGCATCTCACCCGCTGTAGATACAGCCACTTCCGACGTTGCCGCCGCTCGCACTCTCTTTATCAGGCGTATCTCATAAACTGTAATCACAGCCACCTCCGACGTTGCCGCCACTAGCGCACCTCACATTTGTCGTTGCCGCCAAATCCGACAGCGCTGATGTCTAACGCTTCTGTGGAGAACGACTTTCTTTCTCCTTCCTGGTCACGCTATTCTACGTTATATGGTCCTTTTCTCTAATCTTTCTCACTTCCTTTACCATGCGGCACAGTGTTAAAGACGAACGAACGTATTCCTCCCGTCTTTAGAACCTCGGTAAGTTCGAATCCTAGGCATTCCATGGCATCGCCATCTCCCCCTGCTGGAATGCGACGTCATCATTGCTGAAACAGCAAGTGAGCACTTCAGAGCTTATGCTACCAACGGCCGATCGCGTTACACGCCGTCGCCGCCTTCCACAGCTAGACCTTTTCAGATTAAAGGCTATGATACGCTCTTGCTTGCTATGGGCTCCCGGTCCTCTACTGAGAAGGCACACTTTTTCCAGCTTGTGCGCTGATCTCTGTAGCATGGGGCCCAGTTAATGTTGATGGTAGAAAAGTGAATCCACAATTTTAACTACTAAGGGCGCCCATCCAGTTACCAGTCCACCCCATTAGGGATCTTTGATTTCCTATGGGACCCTTTCAGTTTATACCATGAGATCCATGGGGAAAACATCATGGCTTATCTTGACAACCTCCTGGGTCCCAAACTACAATGGGGCGTCGTCCCTCCAGCCCCTCTTGCTCTATGGGAATCATGTCAGAGCTGCTTCCTGACGACCCCTTGGGCCCCTGGGTGATGGGACTTACGGTTTCTGGGGGCGGTGTCCTCTGTTTTCTTCAGGTCCTGATTCATCCTGCACCCCCCCGCAGCAGGCGCCTTGAATCATTTTCTTCTTCACTTCTTAATGTCTTTACTTAGTTTTTCTTCATCTTCCTTTGCCATGGGTTCTTGATGGTAATCCCATCCTCGTCGCCATTGTTATAAAGTGACTTCCAGGCTTTCTTAGTTACTTCTTAGGTTTATTACAGGACTTAAAGACACAGTTACATGAAGGATAAATACATGAGAGTATGGACCATATATCAGCACTGGCCCCATCACCCAGGCAGGGGAGCTCTAACTGCCTCAGTATGGAACCGTCAGATAAACATTCCACCATCCACACAGTGACATTCCATTTGACATCACAGGCTCACAGCAAGACAGCATTACACAGACATAATGACGCCACTATGTATGGCAGTGTTGAAAATAAGAAATGGATATATATCGTGTGTATTAGATGTCTAGGTTTTGGCTAATGGGAATTTCTAGTATAATGCTGCAATTAGCTGCAATGTTATGGAAAGCCATTCAAACATCTTTAGGAATGAAATAGGTTTGTGCATGAGATTGATTATGGTTGATTGTAGATTTAACCATATTTGAGGAAATTGCAGGTTGAATGTGCCACACACCCTGTGAACAAGGGGCATTTCCACTCATAACAATGGCGACATAATAAGAAGTTGAAGTCTGAAGGAGCCTGCTGCGGGGGGTGCAGGAGAGAGGAGGACAAAGTGGTGGTCAGCACTGCCCCCACATACAAGTAAGACCCATCACCCAGGGCCAAGGCGGGGGAGGAGCAAGGAAGACCCACATTTTCAGACATCAACAAAAGTGAAGCTGTCCAGTGATGTGATGGCGCCCTGTGGTGAAGCAGAAATTATGAAAAGTGCCCACAGAAGTGAAGCTGGTGAGGGCTGATGCTGAAAATGATGTCCTGAACTCGACGTGGCATAAGTCCTGTTGGGGATGGGAAGACATATTCTCCCTTGCAGGCAGCCAAAGAAGTTATGAGTGGAAATGCCCCTTGTTCACAGGGTGTGTGGCTTATATCCAAAAATCTGATCCCCTCCAGCACCCAAAGTAAATCTAAAAGCCTCTCACAATTTTGTGAAGAATAACCCACAGGTTGTAAGGCACCTTTCAATTGGGGATTTGAAAAATCTAGGGTGTTCACTTTGGTGTGTTTCCTGAAGGAGATCCTTTTAGACTAAGGACCTACTTTCATGTCCAACCTCATAGTGCAAGTTGAAGGCCTCTAAATATTCAAACTTTACATACAAGTATATACAGAACTCAGTTGGATGGCATAGTGGAACACTGCAATCAAATGTTGAAATATCTGTTGTTCAAGGTAGTGGGCAAGGATGGCATGATTTGGACAATCTAGTGGAATGTTTAACCTTTGCGCTCCAGAAAAATATGCAAGCCTCCAATGGGTTCTCACACTTTGAGTCAATGGCCACAGCTCAGTTCCTGCGAAGAACTGGGGATAAAATGACACCCTATTCCAGGAATTGATTAGCATCTGGAAGTAAAACCAAACTAAAACAGAAAAGACAATATAACTAAAAGACAGAATAATGAAAATACTTTGTTGGCTGAGGCAGAATTTGTCCTATTTCAGGAAACTTGGATGACCAATCCTCCAATATGGGATATCCATGTTTTCAGTTGTGTTCCAGCTATTAAACACAAAAAAGCGACACCGTCCTCTGGTCTAGTAACAGCTTGTAAAATGGATGGAGGTCTAACCCTGGAGCCATGGGCAGCTCTGAATCCCTTTGTCCAGCTCACTAGAGTTCAGGCCTCCCAGGTTGGTTAACTTGTACTGTAATTCACTTGACATATCCGGTAACCAGTTGATAGCTGTGGTAGAGAATAGGCTGGACATTTGTCAAGCAGATGACTGCATTTCTAAAATCTTTATTGCAGGGAGTCTTAATATTAACTCTATGGAGCCACTAAACCAATACAGAGCTACTAGTGCAAGGAAATGGTTGGACCTAATGTCCTATACAAACTTCATTATGTTAAATGGTGCTCTTAGTTGGTATATACCCTTTCAACCAACTTGGAGACAGTCACATCAGTCTGCCACAATAGATTTCATATTCATTTCAAGAAATGCTTTCCCTGATATAATTCACTTTGTAGTGGTACTGCATGGCTCTAGCGATCACGCGATTTGAACAGCTAAGTGGGAACAACCAATCCACACCCACATTATAACTATTTCTAATCATAAAGTACCAATCGAAGCTGCGCGTAATGGATTAAAATGGACTGAACCCAGATTAGACAAATTAAGGGATCACCTCATGGATAATAATCAATATCTTCTTGAGCAACAAAATGAAGACTATGTGGGCATTTTGAACCTCTTTGTTATAAAGAAAATTTTTAAAAAATCCTCAGATAGTCGACCTGTATTTAAGCAAAAACATGTCTTTGATTTAGACGTAAAATTGAGAAAGGTCCGGCTGAGGAAAGCATGCATGGCTTTACTAAAAGGTACCAGCAGCTCTAGATGTCTGATGATAGAAACTTAAAACAAAGGCATAAAAATTGACTTAAAATGCATAAGCATGTGCTCATGCAACAGGACAGTGAAGCAATGCTGTCAGCTATCACTACTAAAAACAGCGCTCAAATATGGTCTTTTTTAAAATTAGCTTCTAATGAGCTACCCGTCCCGTTGATGGCTAAATTCTATTCAGGAACAGGAGTGTACATCACACTTTGCTCCTTGCTAAAAAATACGAGCCTGCCCTGATTAAACACCAATTCCCATATGAACCAACCGACTCTCTGCAGATATTTTCATTTGAAATTGATGATATTTTGTATGAAATTAAAAGATTATCTTCCTCTCGTGCTCCTGGCCCTGATGGGATCACTAATTTAATGTTTAAAACCTGCCAGAGAAACGGGTTTTTATGCTGTTTCTAATACAGTACTTCATGAGCGAAACAAAATGAACAGAACTATGCGTAATGCAGATTATAAAATGATCCCACACTCCCCATTGCCCAACACCTATATACCCTATAGTCCATTATCCTATTGGTCACACATTATCTAAAACACGTTCCCTGAAACAAGTGACCTACTACAACACCATTGTGAAACCACTGCACCGGGACCTGACATCTGGAAAACATGGCAACACATGGCTCATCAGTAAAATATGAGCTGTCACACTCATGCATGCACATGGCACACTGAACAACATACCCTGACAATAAATGCCAATAATAACCATGTACACATTTTCTGGTGACAGTGCCTACCCTCTGTCAACATTCATGATGACACCAATCTGGAGTCCTGCAACACCAGCTGAGGTGAGATAAAATACAGCACATGTAGCCACTAGGGCCATAGCAGAGCGCACATTCAGAGTGCTGAAGTCACAGTTCGGCTCCCTTGACCAGTCTGGTGGGATACTGCTATATGCACCACCAGTAGTATGTAAAATCATAGTGGCAGCATGTGTACTGCACAATCTCACCGCATGGCGTGACGAGCCAATGGAAATGCAAGGGGACACTATCCACACACACATGCACCACCCTGCCCCATGTGGAACATGCACACTGAGCCTACATCTCATGTGGCATGCAATGATGAACATAACAGCACCCTGATAATGTGTTTTTGGGAGGGGAAAATTGTGTGTGCCCATTACACATAAAAAAAACATGCACAAACAGTGCCCCAGATAAGATTTGTAAGTGGGAGTATTGTACTCCCTATTTTTCAAAGTAGGAGTAAAATGATTTTGGAGGCATTAAAAATGTAAGCCCAGTTCCCAAATGAGAGAAATCAATAAGCAAGTAAAAATATGCTGTAACTGAAAAACCGCATTCACTTGCCAACATTAATTTCTTAGCACCTAGTTATTCATGCCCATCAAAAGCTACATGTATACTTCTTCCAATCAGGCAGTCAAAGTACTATGGTCTTCCTGTGGTACTACGTGCACTCCTGGGCCAAACCTATCCTGTTGCTGTGAGTGTGAAAGCAGGGGTGCAAGATTCCGCGTGTCTTTTTCATAATGTGTATAGGGACTATTTGCACTCCATATTTTAATTTCCAGTGAGTATTTGTCAATTTGCAAGTGAGCAAACGTGGTTGATACACCACTAATCTGTATGTCTGTGCACACATCACCAACACAGTCAAAGCAACTGGAACCAACAGTGTCCATGTAGTACACCCCAAAGCACACAGCACAAGCAAGAAAGTCCCCGACCATGTCACATGGACACCAACAACTATTCTGCACTTAAACACCAAACTACAGGCATGAGACCACAAATAGGAAGGCATAGTACACAATGCAAATTATCAACAAACACATGTGAGGACTGTCCTGGACCCCTTGTGCATGTTCCACAATTTACAGGTTGAGTGGCTAGTCCATTCCCTGATAAGTATGCTCACAATGCACAGTCACATCAAAATAGTAATACACATTCTGAAAAACGCAATCACACTGCAGGGATTATAGAGATGATCTGCCATCTCACCTCACACTTTATCCCTTGTGAGCCTGCATCAGATGAAGCCTGGACTCTATGGTTGTACCCCTATGTAGACCAGGAAACCACCCAACTCTGATGATGTGTTGTGTACACGCATACAACAGCAACATCTCTTTCAATCGCAGCACCCATCTGGCCGTGCAGAATGCCTCTGCAGAGAAAAACAACAGAAGGTCAGGGCTGGCATGCACCCAATTACACAACAATATGTGCCACATTGAGTGCCATGCAAAAAATGCAAACAAGAACTCACCAGCCACCCATCTACATGTGCCCCTGCACCCATGCTGCCAGATCTGCCCACCTCATGAACACCCCACACTGTATATTTCCCACCCACAACACCTACACTGCCTGCCCCCCAGACTGCTCTGGAGTGAAGGACCAGGATACACCTACCCCTTCTCATGGTGATGGGATATTGTGAACACTCTGATCTGACCACAGTCAGAATGACACTGAGAGAACCCCCAAAAAGAGACCACTGAGAGGCCGGAAAACCAGGATCACCTTGGAAGTACTGCACATGCCACGATATGGCATCCTGTGATTAACAGTGCAGTAAAGACTGGTAGGGGAGGCGATGATGTAAAGTCCAAGACGATTTGATGCAAAAATATTACCATTTGCAAGGAAGACAGGATCTGGCAGAAGGCAGCTGTTCACAGAGGCAGCAGTCATACAGGAAGGCAGGGCACCAAAGCTACTGGCAGGAAAGAGACAAGCAGACATGAGAAAGGAATGAGAAACAGAGGCCAAAAACTCTGCCACACAAAAGGGAACAGGCAACAGGAAATAGGAAGAGAAGGCAGACTTCACAGGGACTGAATTGCATGGGGACAACAGGTTGCAAAATATTTGCGGGTTTATCGTTCAAGGTACATGTCCACCATGGAAAACAACAACACCTGGTCAATTGGTGTGTGCCTGGTGTCTGTGTGAACATGGCATCTCCCAACTGGCCAGCAATGCTATGCTGCATGTGAAATTGTCTCGTGACAGCACCCCCAGAAGGGGCAGAAGGACCAAGAGTGGACTGCCTGCGTGGGTAGACGCGACTAGTAAAAACTCATTGAATGGGATGCCACGCGGCAGGCAAGACACATGTGAAAACTACAAGAAAACAATCCCATCACTCCTAGCACACATACAGGCGGACCTGCTACGCTCATGACAGCTCACCAACAAAGGCCCTAAAGTGCCATTATCCCTCACAACAATCACCCTGAAACCAGTGTCACCCTGATTATCTTAATAAAACAG
Organism: Ambystoma mexicanum; assembly: GCF_040938575.1. Lineage (NCBI taxonomy): Eukaryota > Metazoa > Chordata > Amphibia > Caudata > Ambystomatidae > Ambystoma > Ambystoma mexicanum. The sequence goes on from NC_090939.1 coordinate 554,037,117, forward strand.
CATGTATAGACATACCAGTCTACCATCACTCACCCCAATACAAGTAAAAGTAAAACAACCCACACAGTGGCAGACTTCCTGCCACCAACAACAACAGAAGTGCCACCCTGAGTGCCTTTCACTTACCTGCACGGGGTTCCCACCTGGCTCGCATCCACTGCATCCCACCTGAATAAACATTTGGAACTTGCAAAGACATGTATTGCATCAACATAAAGATACTGGACATCCATGACAACTCCCCTACGGAACATGGAAATAGGCATGGACCACCCAGTGTCGAAAAGGATGACAGAGCGCAAGGAAGATACAGGACACAGAGTGACAATTGCCTAGCAGTGGAATGGGGAGAGAGAGAGAGAGAGAGAGAGGTATAGGTGGAAAGTGGTGCAAGGAGGAGACTGACTGAAGGGGAGATGTGTATGATATGTCTGACATCACAGTGGGTGAGGACAGATAGTAGTTGACCAAGAGAGGAAGACAGAGACATGAACACTTGTGCAAGAAGCAGCCTTTTCAGAGAGGCTGGAAGGCACATGGAAGGAAAAATTACACATGTAGTGCCTACAACCACATACCCATACCCTGCACCAACCAACAACCCCCCCTATTGGACACCACTGTGTATGGACCGCAGGATAACATGCTTCTGTTCACTCACACTCCAACAGACCACACACCCTGTGTGAGACCTTCCCAGTAAATGTGCATAGATCCCCGGGTGCACGGCAACTCCCACCGGGACAACAGATGAAGGCAAGCTGTGGGGAGTAGATGATGTAACTCATGCATGGCCCCCACAATGTGCACACACACCGTATAGTCACTCACAGTTCCAGATGAGATGGACAAGTAATGTAAGCATAAAATCATGCAATACATTCTGGTGTAGAGAACATACAGAAACAAACAATGTACAACAAGTGAACTGATTGGGTAACACAGGAACAGTTTGTTAGGGGTACACATGTGCATATCTTACAACCATACATGCAGCAAGTGTGACAAACCTCTCCTGTGGAGCCAACATAAACAAATGCCCAGAACTGTGTCACCAGAGGCTAAGCCATGAAGTGGAGCAGCCGAGGATGAGTAGACCTGACAATGGACCTGCAAGTTACATGTGAAATAGTGCCAGGGCAGGTAATGTAAGTGGACCAGGGGTCTGAATGGTCAGTGGCACAGGTCAAAGAGTATGTGGACAGGGAGTACACCTGCAGGGCTCCCTAGGAAACATGGGCCAGGAGGAGTAGAAGGGTTGCAGAAAGGAGACATCATTATGGTAAGTGAGGCACATGTTGGATAATCAAAATACACAGAGTGCAGATGCACAGAGAATGCATGCCATCAATTAGTATGTACTTCCAGAATAATGTAAATACTGCCAATGGCTAAAGTGTGACAGGTGCTGAACAATCACTTCCATTTATCGCATCAATTGTGAAAGTGCATCCACCAAAACGAAGTGTAACTGCACATACACACACGCATTCATGTGGAAAGACACACATCTGCATTGACATATACCGTGACTCAAGGATTACACCCCCAGCTAGCAAATATGTGGCATGCATGCAAAGACCATGGTGACCAATAATACAAGCATAACACGAGAGACAGTGCACATGATTACCTGCTGACAGAGCTGGCATGATTTGATTCCCTCATCACCTTCAATGGAAACGTTACCTTCAAATTCAGACAAGAAGGGGAAGCACCTGGCAAAAGGCATGGGGACAAGGGACATGACAAGGTGCACGGTGTACCTCCCATGGAGTGCAGTCACCGGATGAATCACTGCAATAACATGGGACATTGAATTTCACCAGCCAAAGTCGCTAATAATGCATACAACACATATGTGTCAATATTCCATCAAGCCATTGTTACATGCATTGTTACCTGCACATGCCATCCTGTCGACCTCAAGGCAAGAAATATATTATGAGTGTTTCCTTGTCTTCGCACTCTATTGTTTCCTCTATGACAACTGGCCACCTACTTTTTATTGTACGTATCATGGTCCTGTGCAGCAGGAACTGCCCTTCATGTATGTTCATGGCCTCTCTTAGTTCCGAAAAATTCAACATGTTTTCACCCCTCAAATCTACTATCATCACAATCCCACTGCCCTCCCAATAAACCCTTCCTCTCTTCCTCTATCCGTGGACATCCGCCATTACTGCAGCTAGGGGTGTCTGTGGCGATATTGGGTCCACCAGTCCCATAGTTCTACAGGTCCTCCTCCATATCTGTATTCCTAATTTCACTTACTGGGGATGGCTATATTGTTCCCTAGGGGAAGTCCAGATTACATCTCTGAGAAACAGTCTTTTCAATGCTGGTTGTAGCAGAATTGTATCTCCGGTCGGGTCATCTGCCATTCATTGCACTACATACTGTAGCTGGCACGCCAGGAAGTATAATTCAAAATTCGGAATCTTGATTTCTCCCTGTGCGTAGGGCCTCTGCAACAACTATAGCACAACTTGCTGCCTGACCCCCTGGCACAGAAAGCCCCTGCCTGCCTTTTCAAGTTCTATGAAAAATATTATGGGGATATTATATGGGACATATGGGGTAGTAGGTGGTCTCCTTTCTGATGTATGGAACTTGTTGCTGCTGCAATGCTCTGCATCTCATAGTTATAAATTTACTTCACTCTTGATGTCTCATTTATTCTGGAGTGTTACGGCATGGCAAGTCTCTTGGCGTCTAAGCATTCCGATCTTCAGGATCTCCGTTGCTGCTGCTGGTCATTCTGTCCCTCATGTTCTCCATTGCTCACTCCTAGAGTGGTGGGATCTTTGCATCGTCCATCCAGTTGTGAAGGATCTTCAACTTGGCAGCGTAGATTAGCATGTATTTGATACCAGCTTTTTTCATTCTCGCTTTCGTGGCAATACGTTGTGGACAGCTTTTTTTGTACCTGAAATGTGTAATGCGGGTATATAGCCAGCTCTGCTGAGGCTCTCTGTATGTCACTCCCATTTCTTGCGAAAGCTAGAATCTTCTCTCTGTTCTTATAATTGAGCTTCACAATATTAGGCCTCGGCGGGGCCCCAGGTGGTGGCCTCCTTACAAAGGAGCAGTGTGCACGCTCTATAGTGAACCCCTGAGTCAAGTTCCCAGCTCCTAGCTCTTGCAGCAGTAGATTTGCGACATAATTGGTGGGGTCGGATCCCTCCGTTTCCTCCTGCAGGCCCACAATCCTTACGTTATTTCGTCACACCCTCCCCTCGGCATCTTCCGCTCTGTCCCCCAGTAACTTTACTTTCTGCTGTAAAATGTCTACTTCTTTGGACATCGGTTTGCTCTCGGTAGTGTTCTCCTGCACCTGTGCTTCTAGTTGGCTTGTGCACTCCTCCAGCCTTTGTATGTCTTGACGGAGCAGGCCCACGTCTATCCTGCCTTCATCAATCTTGGATTGTATTGTGGCCTGTGATGCTGCAATGCATTTAGGATCTGTTGGTTTTCCAGATCTGTCACCTCCTTCTATCCGTTGTTCTGTCCCATTTTGCCATGTTTATTAATGTCCTTCATAGTGCCCTTAGGATCCTTTGAGTAGGCTTCCATGGTTGTCTGTTTGCCTTTCGTTTTGCTGTTTTTCCCTGCTACCCCATGTTTCTCGGTGTTCGACTGAAATTGTGGCCTTAAGGTACTTGCTCTTCCAATGAGTCACAATGCCTTCAGTGGCTTCACTTGCTCTCCTTCCCAGCCAACTCCCAGCTTGCCACGAAGGATGTTATTGTTGTTAGGGCAGGTTCATATCAGTCTCCCACTCCAATGGGGCTCCTGGTAATTATAGACTGCTTATTGACTGCTCCGGGTGCTACCCTGTGTCTCACTGATACCGGAGCCTAACAAGTTTGCTGTGTGCCGGCCTACTATGGTGTCTTGCACTCCGTTTGTTTGTGGCTTCACATCAGTCTATACAGTTGTCCACAGTGCCATCTTACCCTGCTTCAGCTCTCCGCATAGAGGCTTCTTCGCTGGGTGTCAGTGTTGTCACACTATCCTTTGTGCCCCTCCCTTGTGTGGGGCACTGGCCTCAACCTTGTGTCTCCACCTGCCTGCTTGCAGAAATGAAATTTTGGTTGAAGGGCTTTTGAGCCCCAGGCCTCTGTGAATCTTCTCACACTTATAGGTTTAGCAGTTTAGGATCTCTATATGTTCCAGCTGGCGCTTTACATATGCCTCCGTTCTATGGCTCACTCCCTGCCAGCCACTGTGTCACATTTTCCATTGGCTTTCCCACTGTTCGGACATGTGGATTTCTCCCAGGCCAGGAGGCACTGCCATTATGCAGCCCACGGTACTGCCTGTTAGTGCTGCAGCAGTCCTAAATCCACCATCTCTCCCATTCGTAGCTGGAGTGCTGCGTTCTGTTTGTACTTGAGCCTTAGCTTATTGTGGCTATCTGGCTGAAGCAACACGTTCTTCAATAATGTGAGTGTGGCAGAGAAACACTGCGTATCATCTCTCTGGTGAGCTATGCCTCTCCCACTCCTCCTGCCATTTGGGAGACAAGTACCACATCTTTGCCTGGTGCCATCTGCTCTTCTCCCTCTGGCTGCTCAGCCGTTTGGAGCCCTCGGGCTCCAACTATGTGCACCAGCGCTCATGCATTCACAGCAGCTTGAGCTATGCTGCAGCTGGGGCCATCTTCATCCAACACCAGTTTGTGGACTGCATGTTATCTCCGGCACACTGCCTACCTACTCTGTCTCTGCAGGGCTGCCTCCGTCACAATGTGTCTAGCACGATACAGTTTCAGAATGCCTCTGTTCTCAGCCTTCGCAGACCAGCTTCCCTGTCTTAGCTGGCTGCACACGCTTACTCTAGCTGTGCTATGTCATCCCTCCTTGTCGTTCACACTTAGAGCATTGCCCTTTGTTCTGCAGCGCAGTCCATCTTGTTTTTTTGTCACTTGCTGGATACAATAACTCCATTAGCTTGTAACTCTGTATCTCCAACTTATCCAGCCTCTAGCTTGCTCTCGTACATGTGCCGATCGTTCATGTATCAGGCATACCATTTGTAAGCCAGAAAGTATGATTTTGCCTCTATTTCACTGCAGGATCATTACGGATCAGCAGGAGCTACACAGGAGAAATGTCCTACTACATGGCCTCGTAGCCACACCCCCACGATGTACCACTACACATACGGTGAGTCATGCACGATTGGCAAAACATACTATGCACAATAAATGACACTCACCAGATGTGTCGTCATAGTTCTCAGGCCTCCCATGCCTTGCACCTGTTCAAGGGTGATGAATTGGCTCATGGCCTCTTCATGCAGTGTAAGCTGCTCCTCCTCTGGTGGCCCCCCTCCAGTGGTCAGTGCAGACGCCAGGTTGACACTGAGCTTGTACTTGGTACTAGGTGTGAGATCATTCCAAAGCTTCACAACCTGTCCAGCAGTGCGCATCTCCACACCTAAGGCATTGATAAGTCTGTGACCCACTGCCAATGCACCATCCATTGTGCAGGTGTATGGGTGCTCCCTGAATACTGGCACATCTCACGATAGTGATCGGTCAGGTAGTCAATGAGGATCTGGATCTACTCATCAGTGAAGGGCATCTTTCTCTGTGGAACAGACTCCGTTGCCGTGTCTTGGGGTGGAGGGCATCCCTTCTTGGACCGAGGGGCCCTAGGTAGTGGTGCTGCACCTGACTGGATGTGACCACATTGGCATCCAGGTGCCGGGACATCTGTGAACTGGGTCTGCCATGTCCTCCTGGAGCTGGGGAAGATGTTTCCACACAACATCCCAAACCCCCTGCGGTTGGATCAAATGTCTACACACCACATCCCTGACCCTCTGGGGCTAGGGCTGATGTGTTCACACAACGTCCATGACCACAACCCCATCTTCTCCCTTTCCCTCTCTGGGACTTTCCATTCATGTCATAGGTCTAAAGGATAAATGTAAGAAACACCAAGTTATTGTCCTGGGCAATATGAGGAAGGGAACAGTCTACGTGATGTGCAACATAGGTGGGTGGGCCAGCAATGCTCCAATGTACCCCAAAAGCCAACAAATACTGTACGTGATATGCAGAGACACCCATGGACTCAAGAATTGCATACACGATAACCAGATAGCTAACGAAAAGTTAAAAAATCAGTACATGATACGCAGATGCACTGCGACACTAAATAATGCATACAGGTCACACTGAAGGCCTCAAAAAGTACAAAAATACAAGCGCATATGCGTTACCTGAAGGAAAGGTATTGTGTAGCACACCTAAATACATCTGTGAAACTCATCCGAATCATACCTTCACGTGGTGATGCGCATTGCACCTTTAATCACACCGTCATTGCTGTGAGCCGCGTAGTTGTGCCAGGTAGGTGTGCTGCATCACCACGCGCAGGATGTAACTTACACGTTAAGGTCCTTTACTCTGCTATCGGCTACTGCGATTGCAAGACGCACACCACACTTCCTCCTGCCTATCAACTGCTGTTTTTGCCCCTGCAGCCGTGCTTTGCCTCACTCACTTCTTTACTGCTGCTGCCTGCTCAAAAGTGAGTGCCTGCCTGCAACCGGCTCGGTCTTGGTGTGTCAGCTGTCCTACTTTTGCCCCCAGTCCTGTGTTGGGCACCTCTCCTGACATGGGTACTTCCACCTCTCCCTGTCAAAACAACCACAGAAACACAGCACCTACCCAGGACCCAGGAAAGCCATACCGGCCTCTGGGGTGCCATTTCTGCCCCATCTACAAGATCTGAGGAGTGCAGCACCCCCACATCGAGGCAGAGGGCTGCTAACTTAAGCTCAACCAAAGTTGGCATTGTGGTAGATCAGAGCCTGGGCAGCTATGATACCCTCTTCAACACAACTACGCAGCTGGGCAACAACGCATGGGTGAGAATCTGGGATGAGATAACGGCTGCCTTCAACATGGAGGGAGCGGCAGTCCGCACCAAGAACACAGTTCATAAATGTTGGGAGGACCTCAAGCCCTGTAGCCATTCCAAGGTGGTGGCAGCCCACAGCAGGGAACCCACTGTGGAGGTGTACAGTGCAGCCTGCCACTGGTTCACCCAGATAGATCTACGGGTACTTGAGAGGTTTTATCTGGACCGTTACTCCCAGGTATTGGTTTAGAGAATTTGTCTAGAAGCTGCTGGTTAGTACCGATGTGGACCAATGCCCTGCAGCGTATGTGTGGCATACATGATTGCAGATGCCCACATTTTGTTTGCAGCTTGTGTGTAGTGTGAGACACAGCAGCTTACTGCCTCATGCCAATGCTGGGCATATGTGGTGTCAGACATTGGTGCTCATTACATTTTTGCCGGTCAAGGAACTACGGTACCGGTAAGCTTGCCGGTACCGTAGTTCCCGGAGCAGCAATCTATGAGTTGTGCTCGTGGGTGCCTTTTTGCCCACCAGGTCTGACCTGGAAGACAGAAAGGCACCCGCAAGCATAGCATGTCGGATGCACTGACGCTGTTTATAACAGTGCCGGTGCATCCAACCTCCCCATTCCGTTCTGGCGTCCACGAAAGGGCAATTACCGGGTCCGGCAAGGCCGTAATGACCCGGTAATTGCCCATTCACGGGTGGCAGACATTTTCGGAAGTTTAGCGGCAGCCTGCTGGTTTTACCGACAAGGCTACTGCCAAACCTCTAATGAGGCCATTGTATACCTGCATTTGCACAAGTATTGGCAGATTGCACACTGATCACTTGTAGTACTTGGGCACATGGAGTGTTTGATCATGGATTAAGTGCTGGAACAGGACAGATGCGGACATGCAATGTTGTGGTCATGTGAGTGACGTGCATGTTGGACGACTCCATGTGTGGTACACCTGACAGTGCATCCATTCAGACAGATCTGCTGAAAGTAACAAATGTGCATTGATGCCTGCATATGTCAAGTTGATGCATTGACATCTCCGGGACAGGGATGTGACCACTCATCCCACTGTATTTGGAACGTAAGTTGTTAGGCAAGATTAGTATGCAGTACCCCTTTTGACCACGACAAACAACTAGGACTACAGGTGTAAGCAAACCAACTTTGGTATAAGTCTGTACTATACAGTTTTGGTAGCGAAGCTGAGCAGCCAGGCTTATCTCAAGAGGGGAATGTGAGAAGTAATGATGTTGCACAAAGGTCTACAATCACAAGTGTTCAAATAAACTCTTACACAGAAGGTTTCTTTGATAAATACCTTTTAATTTATTTATCTGTCAGTTATAAAACATTCATAAGGAGGAGGCAATATAATCACGCACAAATATACTTCAATACTATTTCACAATACTTTTTAAGAGGAGTAAAAAGCAAAGATTATTAGATCATGAAAGGTTACAATTATTCTTAGACAGTGCAAATACTCCAGAAGAGTCAATTCAATTCGATAGGCTAGGCCAAAATCTATGGGCTAAAGTCTTGGATAGGATAATGCTATTCTGGTAAGAAAACGGTAAAGTCTCTGCACCAGTTCTTGGAAGTAGTTTGTAAACAGAAGAATCATATGTGGGGTCACAAGCTGATTAGGCCTGCGAGTTGCAAAAGTGTCAAGCACTTTCACTGCAAGAGGTAAGTACTCTCAGTCTTATTTCACAGTACCTTACAATAAAGAAAAATATGCAGCTGAAGACTTCTGTTCCTGGCAGTTCCTGCATATCTCTCTGTTTCTGTGCCTCAGTCGTGGGGACAAGAGGGAGGACGTCGTGGGACTCCTGCACTGCACTGGGACTGATCAAAAAGCTAGCTCTTCAATTTTGGTGGCTGTGAGTAAAGCACACAAACTGGTGTCCCTCTCCCTGGTTCTAGGGTTTCCAGCAGCAACTCTGAGGAAATTCAACCAACTCCGAGATAGGTGTCCAGGTGGCTTACTTATGAGTTGATTGGTCCCACCAACTCAAAGGGAGAAGTCGTCCTTGCTGGGGCTTCTCTGTCGATGTGAACTGGGTGATTCTGACCTGCAGCAGGGCTTCACTGGGCAAACCAATGGTTCAGGAGTTGCAGCAGCCATCCTCTTCAAGCTCTTCTTTGGTTCCTTTGTTCCAGTGGTCCACTCTGCCTTCCAAGGCAAGAGACTCGCCTTTCATACAGTTCCCTCCTATTCATTCCAGCCTAGCTGTCACTCACCCAGCAGGGTGGCTGTCCTTGCCGGACAATCAGCCAGCCAATCACCACAGAGTGCATTTGGGTCTCCTAGGAGACTAAGCACAGGGAGTTTTGGGCACCTCCCTCACTTCCTGCCCACCCCAGACATTCAGGCACCAAAGGCGGTCTTTACTCATGAAGCTCGCCAAAGGCGAATGAACAAAGAGACCAAACCTGGTTTGGCGTGCAGAGCAAAACTCTAGAAGGACCTTTCCACAAAGAAATGGCGAATAAAAGAAGGCCAGGACCTGTTTTTACAGAGGGGGCTCAAATGCCATCTTGAAAAACATGGCTCCTGTGATTTAATGGGACTGGTGCTTGCGGTCGTGAAAAATCATGGTAGTTCATTGTAAAACCACTGCCACCAGCCATTCTGAGAGGAAAGGGTAACATTTGGCTGTTACATGAGTATCTAGACATAGGGGATACTAAGTAACCCCTCCAGCACTCTATAGGAAGAAAGGTTGAGCTGGGTCTGGGAATGTAAATGACTAGTAAAGTCAATTTCACTTTACTTACTCTGGAAAACAGTAGTTCATCCCAGAGAAGGTATTTAAACCTTGGGAAAACTTGAAAAGGTTTCCCTGTGCCAGTGCACTTAGGGTGCTGTGTGACACAAATGAAAGATGATGCCTATGGAGTTGGCTAGACTCCATAACCAAAGAAAACAAACACAGAAAACAATTAGAATTAAAAGTACAACGTCCCAAAGTTCAGCAAAAGAGCTGGAGGGCTCTAAATTGGAAGGAATGGGGGACATTTATGAGAATTCTGCCTAACAGAAGTGTATGTGCATACATACAATATATGACTGCTTGGCCACCTGACATGTGCAATTTGTTCCCAGATGTGTGTGCCGGTACATGTTGCTTGCCTGAGGGTCATGCTGTCATATGTGCACATAGGTGACTGTGTTTGTGTGGGCAGGTGCCCTGGTTAGTTTCCCATGCCCATGGCTGCATGTCATACTTGTGTTGGTTGGTCATTGGTATGTTGGCATTGCCTGTTTTTAGTGATGTGTTGTTAGCCACTGTACATTGTGCTTTCTTGACATGTGCATGTGTCATGACTGTGATTCAGCCTTCACACTACATTCATGCAACAAATGACATGCAGGTACATGTGTGTGTGTGTATTTTGAGTGTCTCAGTTCATAGTTGAAACATGCTGCTTGATTTGTTATGTTTATATCATGTATGCCACATATCCATTGACGCAATTACTTATGTCAATGTGTTTTGTACCAATTTTCCACAGTTACTGCAGCTTGTGAATAGGGTGGAGGCATTGCAGTGGAGCAGAAGGCAGGGCCAGATCCACCAGACCAGAGCGCACACCCTGGCCAGCCACACATGAGTCCACCCCATTTGAGGGTGAGTTGGCTGGGAGAGCGCACGTTCCCTTGGGCAGAGCTTCTGGGGTATGTTTTTTTGGTGGGAGACTCCTCAGTGGCTGAGGGCAGTTGAAGGCCAGATCACAGGGTCTGGTGGGGGCATCCAGGAGGCTGCACATTTGGTCCAGGGACAGAAGGATGTGCAGTGAATCACAGAGGGAGCATCCCAACCTCCTGTCTCTGCAACATCTGATGCAGCAGTGACCACCATTGTGGATGACTTTAACCAGACCATGCCACCCCTTGGGGCCAGGGAGATCACACCTCAGATGACACAAAACCTGCTGGCTTGATTTGCAAGGCAGACGGGCTTGATTCATGATGATGTGAGAGAGATTTGTGCAGTGCTCTCACAGCATCACAAATTGATTACCCTCTACCTGGCCCAGCTGGCAGATGCGCTCCTCTCAGGCAGTCTCTGTGTGATGGCACATTCAGCCGCTTCAAACCGAATTCCACCCGCACTGCCCAGCATGGCGATCTGTACATCCCTGCCTCAGGTGTAAGTCACGGCACGTACAGAAGAGGTGGTCACTGTGCCTGCTAAGGCACTGACACAGGAACAGGCATCACAAGGACAGTGCTGGTACTGTACCCCCCATTGTGCAACATGCAGATGGTGGGGGTACATGCAGATGGTACACTTGTACAGGCAGCAGATGAATAGGAGTGGCCAGAGGCAATACTCATGGATCCATCAACATCGAGGCAGCAAGTGAGGCAGCAACGTTTGGTCACCTGGCAGGAGGAGGGTAGGCAAATTAGGGAATTGGTGTGCGTCCGGATGGACCTCAGGATGCAGCTGATGGTGGAGAGGCAGAGCGAAAGGATGGCACGGGTTGCTAGGGCCAGGGCAGAAGTGGTGGAGGGAAAGACACTGAAGCAGGTTACCATACTGGAGAAGGCTTGCAGAGATGCAGAGAAGGAGGAGAGGAGGTTGAGGGAGATCCTGCAAGCCATACAGGACCGCCTCCAAGTGAAAGACAAAGAATGTGACTCTGCCCTGGAAGGCGTGATGAGTGACTATTGAGCCTGCTGCCTATGTATATAGTTCTTTGTGCGGTTTTTATTTTTTTAATTTTGCTCAATTTTTCCCTTGGGCATTTCCACATAGTAATTTTTTGTAGTGTACATATTGATAATACAGATTTCTCTTTATTCTTCACACAGTTGTTATTGTCTCTTTTTTCATGTTCTGCATTTTGTTTACTTTGATTTTGGTATGCATTTGTTCTGTGACTGTGATGTGGGTTGGGGGCCTAACTGTGGTTGTTTGACATACGCTCAACAATTGTAGGTCATTGTGGGGGTGTGTGTGCCTCACAATGCATGGCCACCCACCTACACACAACAGCTACCAGCCAGCAGATGCTCTCATTTCATGCTGCAAGTTTGCCAATGGAGTGTTTCTCCTCCACATGTGAGTTTTTTTTATATCTGGCTGTACACATCATCCATCTGCTTGGCCCACACACTCTCAGACTCCCTTCGCATCGCCCCAACACATGCCTGTTCATCTTGTGTTAGTTGCAGGGGCTTGGAATGCTATGCTTTCGTACCTGAGTCCCTTCATTCATTGACTGTTGCTTGCTACTATGCACTCGCATTACATGTGACTCTGTCCTATCAGTGTTGTCTTGGACTTGTGTCCTCCTAGGTTATTCACTTGCAACACTTTGAGGCCATTGCAATGGCACATGGGCACAACGATATGTCACATTGCATTACATTGCTTTACTATGTCACATGTGCATGGGGCTTTCACTATGTAGCTGCTGCTACATTGTGCTGTGCCACAGGTTGTAAAGTACTAGGGAGTCATGTGATGAGCTACAGACATGGATTCTGCATCAGTGCCCCCAGTTGTTAAGTCTTTGGGTGGGTATGAGGCCAGTGTGATTTATGTTGCTTCATGTTGGTGGCAGGGCAGTGGAGTTGTGGTAAATTGTTAGTCTACATTGGACTGGTAGGTGGGTTATGTGGCATGGCCAGGCTGGGGTGGAGTTAGAGGTGAGGGGGGCTGGTGGGTGGTGTCTGGGCTTGAGGGAACTGCCTAGGGATGGCGACAGAAGTGAGCGGGCTGGTGGGTGGTGTGAGGACCTGTGGTACTGCCTGGGTGTGGTGTCAGAGGTGAGGGGATCTGGTGGGTGGTGTCTGGACTTGAGGGATCTGCTTGGGGTGGTGTCAGAGGTGAGGAGGGCTGTTAGGTGGTGTGAGGACCTGTGGGGCTTCCTGGGGGTGGTCTCAGAGGTGAAGGGGTCTGGTGGGTGGTTTCTGGGCTTGAGGGAGGTGCATGGGGGTGGCATTGAAGGTGAGTGGGGCTGGTGCAAGAACCTATGAGGCTGCCTGCGGGTTTTGTCGGAGGTGAGCAGCTGATGGGTGTTGTCTGGGGTTAAAGGAGCTGCCTGGGGGTGGCATCAGTGGTGAGGGGGGCCAGTGGATGGTATGAGGAGCTGTGGGGCTGCCTGGAAGTGGGGTTGGAGGTGAGTGGGGCTGGTGGGTGATTTCTGGGCTTGAGGGAGCTGCCTGGGAGTGGTGTGGGAGGTGAGGGGGGCTGGTCAGTGGTGAGAGGACCTGTGGGGCTGCCTGGGAGTGGTGTTGGAGGTGAGGGGGCTGGTGGGTGCTCTCTAGCCATTGGGCTAGTGGTGGAAGCGTGTTGTGGGCGTTCCTCACCTAGCTCTGTTTTTTTTGCGGGTCGGGCTAAAGTGCATGTTTGAATCCATGAATGCACGAAGCACGCATTGTAAACTTTGCGCATAGGACTGCACAGAGTTGTTCTTGGTGCCCAGATTTTGTGGGATCAATGGACACATTTCCATGAATCAGGCCCTTATGTCAGATTATAAAGAACCTGATTGGCTAGATAAAACTTCTTGAATACTAAAGTAAACTGCTGTGTGCAGTTCACACAATGCTAGCACCACTGTCAGATACATGTATATGTACTTACATTGTTCTATCTGACACAGTTGGTAAATAAAAATCATCACTGAAGAACCACTTTATTTATGCTAAAAATATTTAAAGTGTCTCTGCAGCTAATTAGGAATTCAATGAGAGTTCGACCGAAACACAGATGTTACTCCAGAAATAGGCAGGATATGAGTTTGACACATTTTGAATTCACTTTGTATAGTTTAACAATCCCTGAAAACGGGCAACTTTCAGGAAACATTGGAATTGATTTTAAGTTAAAATACAAATGTGCTAACTTTTACAGCAACATTTTTATACAAATCTATCAGTCGTTCTCACCTTACTCTAATAAAGAACACTCATTGTAATTTTGGAGCAAGCTTGTATTGCATAATCTCATAATTTGCTAGTGTCGGACAATTCAGGTCTTTGTGCTTTGGGTGTGCTCTTTTATTCAATTGTCTATTCAAGCTGGCACATACATTTTCACTTTTCAGGGACTTGAAGCAGTCTTTAGAGTGCTTCACCCTTCCACTTCAGAACAACGAAGGATTGTAGAAGTCTTTGCCACCATAAATGATAAATGCGTGGCTGTTCTCAAAGTGCTTTTTATGGCCAGCTGGATCGTGCATGCTTGTTCATCTTCATTTCACACATATTTATTTCATCTTTATACATGTTGAAATACAACAATAGATAATGTTCAACCTATCATTACAATGTATGGAAGACCTCCAATGTTTCCCTGGTGCTAATTGCATTTGCACTGGTTGTTGGGAAAGAATTCATAGTTGTATGTAATTTTCCCTCCATGTGTCAACCCCCAAACATTTTGCTGCTGTTTAGACACCATTGACTGACTTTGCCAGAGAAGCACAGCCTTCATCTGCACTCCTCTGGGCTTTTGCTCACTTTTATGGGAAAACTGTCATGCCCTTAAGACGGTCAGTACTGGGAGAAGTTATTTCTCTTAGTCCTTTTCTCATGTTGCAACTTTTGTGCAACATGTAACAAGTGTGCAATGTATCTTGCCATACATCACACTTGGGTCTGTAGTCATTTCCAAAGGCCCTAGATACTCTCGCTGGACTTTTTATGAACTGTGCAGATGGGTCCTGGACAGGACAAGCTATCGTTTCACATTATTTTTAACCCGTTCCTGCCATGTTAACCACGTTAACCAAGTTTGGCACAAATAGGTGGCCTGGCTCCAAAATGGCCATGCCACAAGGTTCTTTGTCCTGTTCTTTGGCCATCTTGCCCCTTCACCTTCCCCAGGTTGAGTCGACCCAGGCCAGTCCTTATTTGGTCATGCACTTTCCCGTGAATCCCAGAGTTTTCGCGGGCTTCTGCATGCCTTATGTGTGTGCCTCCAGGATGTGGGCTGGGATGTTTGGTCCCAATACACATCCTGGGTGCCAGAGAGTCTGGAGTGTCCTGAATACCTGAGACCACCGTAGTCTGTGATTGGCCCACGTATGAAGTGTGTGTGAGCAGATCTCCCATTGGGTCCTCTCCATTTTGGCGCGAAGGGAACTTTGGATAAGAGGAGGCTGAAAACACCACTACCAGGTCGATCTCCTGAGTTCCCACTGAACAAAGGATAGGATCCAAGTATCCTGCAACTACGAAGCTGAGTCGAGGAACCGCTGGTGACCCGCTGGACTGGTTGGCACCCTGAGCAAGCTGTCGTCCCATGCGACCCCTCGTCAGCTGGTCGTCCTAGAAGGTCTGCGAAGATGCTTTGACCCATTGGAATAGTGGTACCAACTATTCTCGGCACCTTCACCAAACCCTGCAAGTAAGCTTTCTCGGAGGTGTCCCTGGGCCAACCAGTGGCTGCCCAGCTTACGCAGGACCTATGCTCTTTCTCCGCTGTTGTTTCGAGGAGGCACTCGAAATTTGGTATACTGCTAGCTCTGTGTCCATGGCACCCTCACACCAGATTTCGTACACTTGGCATGCTAAGGTCTGAAGTGAGACGAGTGCGCCCGGACCGGAGTAAATGCTGTTACCGTGTTGCCCTGCGGCGGCAATGTCCTTTGCAAGTCACCTGCATTTGTGACCCTCTTGCCCCTGAAGCCTGCTGCAGTGAAACTGTGTTGATTCATCCACCCGAAGAGGAGAAATTGCCACTGTCCCATTTGGGAATCATCGCTGTATCTCAGGAACTAAAAGGTGCCGAGACATCCTTTTTGTCGCATTTGAACCTGCAAGCGAAGTGGACTGACCTGCCGAAGTTTGGATCTCCTTGCATTAGGGACCAGTGAGTAATCAATACCCCAACTGGTGGCTCCTAGCACAAGAGTCAATTTGCCTTCAAGTGGAGGTCCTTCTTTAATAGTGGGAACCTATTCTCCATCGCCTCATCCACCTTCCTGAGCTGCTAGAGACCCCCGAAGAGATCCTATTTTGCCCATCGGAACAACTGCGTGCATTTGCATTGCATGTACTATTGAGCACAAGGCTCCCCTCTTCTTAGGGCTTGGACTGCCTCTTAGTAAGGTGAACTTTTGATGTCGAACTGGGCCTATCAACATATTTTGTGCAGTCACCCCTTTAGACCCCCCTGGTCTTGTATACATATTGTATTAAGTGTAATGTGTTGGTTTATCTAGTGTTACTGTGATTCTTTGCTAAGGTCTATGTTACAAAGGCCTTGTATTAAATGTGTCTATATGTTTGATATTACACCTGTCTGGAGTAATTTGTAAGTGTCCTTGCTCTGTGTGCTCATTGAGGTCCTTCAGTCACCCTCACTCTTCCTGAGACTTAATCTTGACCGCCTGCCATAGCTACCCTGATTGGTCTGGCTTGTCCAGAGGTTACCCTGTTAAAATAAACTAGGTAGGCCTTCTGAACGTCTGTCCATCCTCGACAGAGTTCAGAAATCCTTCTTAACACTGGTGCACAGGTCGAACAGGGCTATAGGGAAATAGGGCATTGCCCGAACCAAAACTGCAAAATGCTAGTGTGGCCCCGTTTTTTTGATCAATGTGGGCCAATTAATTGGGCCATTGTGGGCCAGTTTGATGAGTTATTTCACCATGCGTATAAAAGTCTTGACCATTGGCTTGACTCCCCCTTGGGTAATATCCAAAAGAAATGAATTGCCATTTGCAACTGTGGGCCACTTTTTCATTGGCGCCTGCTGGTGTGTAATTTCTGTAATGTTGTGTCTATTGTGTAGTTTAGAGATACGGAAGCAGTGAACTTAGTGCATGCATATGCTTGAGGAATAACCACATCCGCTCACTTCTATGGATGCACAAAATCAATGAAGTCGTACGAAGAGACACATTACTTAAAAGACTTACACTTAATATGTGTATAATTTCTTGCTGACATTTACAACATTGGTAAGGTCTACTG
Source organism: Ambystoma mexicanum (assembly GCF_040938575.1). Lineage (NCBI taxonomy): Eukaryota > Metazoa > Chordata > Amphibia > Caudata > Ambystomatidae > Ambystoma > Ambystoma mexicanum. The sequence continues at coordinate 554,053,946 of NC_090939.1, forward strand.
ATCTTTGACCACACATATGGTGGTGGTGGCTAATGTTATTTACCTCACTGTCCTCTAATCTTTGCATTTTTTTTCAAATGTCAAGAAACACCTTTGCTATTTGCTCTATCAGACGAGTAACTCAAGATGCCATTGCAGATGTTGATGTATTTTATTGACTGACAAAATAGATGCGAGAACATCAAGTTTCGTAATTTATCAGGCCACTGTTTCAAATTAGTCAAATTGCAAACATTACATATAACATAAACAATATTTTTTTGTTGTTGAAAAAACGGACAAAACACCATAATGGGGCAGATGTACAAATAATGAAAGGTTCCAAATATCAGACCTGTGTATACAACATTCAAGTGCACATTAACAATGAAATTCCTAATAGTGTAAGAGTATAACGATTTGGAGAGGGGAGAAAAACAAAAACCTCCAGTTCTAAATCATAAAGTAAAATGGATAACATACATTTAGAGAGAAGGGCAGAAGTCTAACCATGCAGCAATAAAGGGAGTTCAAAAATATTGTTACTTAGTGAACTGATGTGGCATTGTCCCATTGCACAACAATTCAATACATGGCCCACAAATTGGCCGATAAGATGATGCGCTGCGGGACTCCTCCTGTCACAGCAACAACAAGGGGTCTCAGACTGATTCTACCTCTAATCACGGGAACCCCATGCTAAGAGCCATGACACACACACCTCTCTCCTGCATGCCCAGGCCACACCAGACAAAGTGGCTGGGAGTCCCTGATAACCAGGCACAACCCCTGCTCTTCATCTTACAACCTGTGTCATGCATGGTATCTGCGATCGGGATAAATTGAGCCCCCAGAGGCCTTACTCACTCTTGCTAATCTGCACCTCTGAAACGCATCGCAGCCTTTGTTGTGAGGTCCCTGTCACCACCACACCATTCTGTTTCATTGCTGCATGGCTATGTGATCAATGTGTTAGGAACCAGCCAGTTGACAGCAAACAACTCAGGCAGATTACCTCCCTTTATTAATTTTTTTATTTTTTATTTTTTATTTTTTTTTATTGGTTCATACAAACCTTTAAAAAACAGACATCAATGAATCAGAAGAATACATTTCCCTATTTCCCTATTTCCATCTCTTCATCATCTAGTCACTTCTTTCTCTAAAATACAGTAGGAAACATTTCACAAAAGAAGGGATACGAGCCCACTCATTAACTGGGCTTTAGGTTTGCTTTCTCAACGTCCAAGCCCTCCTTTAGGACATGGAGGAAGGCAACCAAAGCATATAGCACATGTCTGTTAGATCCATCACACAGGGCTCTCCACCAATCATCAACAGACAGTGTTTGATGTTTGCTAGTTACTGTGCCAAAAATGTTTACTCTTTGTTGTTCAAACCCAGCACACAACATCGTCAAGTGTTTTAGGGTCTCGTTATTTGTTCTACAGAAGCTACAGGTCAGGTCCGAATCTGCATACTGTGACCAAAAACTTAGACGCTCCTTAGTGGCCAGTGCATTAAGCCTAAAATGCATGTATAGTGCTCTTGTATGTTGGTCTGGAAAGCAAGTTAAATAGTGTTGTAGCTGACTGTATGCTCTGGCTTCTCCAGGGGCCTCTTTCATCATTTTTGATTCAGATCTTAAATTACATGTGTTGATCCAGTCTGTTCTCCACATCTTTTTCTTGGCCAAGTCTGGGTTTTCAATTAAGGTCTGTGTTGTGATATCATATGTTTCTAGTACCTCGAGACATAGCGCATTCCATTGAGAAAGAATGGTGTGTGCTTTTTCTGTGTCAGGTTTGTGTAGTATACGAATTTGTGGCGGCGGATCCGTTTGCATCGTTTTTCCAAACAGGCTTAGTAGATTCCAGGAGACTCGAGCTTGGATTGAGATGTAGCCAAGGGGTCATGTCCTTATGCAGGCCGTTGGGGTATCCTTTGGTAAGTGCAAGACTCTTGACCAAAAGGTGTTTTCAAGTGAGTTCCAGGGATAGTGTCCACATCCAAAGGCCTTTTCACCACCATATATCAGGGCAGGCACCACTTTTTGTTGAAAGAAGATAACGGTTGGTTTTACAGAAAATTTGACACATTTTTTGTTGATCAAGGAAGCCTGGCAAGCCATTTCGTGGCATTTGCTTTTTGTCACCTCGACCCAGGGTGCATTGTTTCTACTTGCACTAATTCCCATGCCTTAGTAGGTGGTGTTTTTCACTATCTTAATTGGTTCCTTGTCAAGTTACCAATTGAACGCCTTCTTGTTCCCACTGTTTCCCAGCAGTTTTTCAAGGACCAGAATTTCACATTTTTGCTTATTTATATAGAGTACATTCGCTTTTAGGTACTTTTCAAGAGTGGTAAGTTTACGTTGAAGACCTATGGGTGTCAAATCCATAATGATAAGGTCATCCGCATAAACAAGATAGTCAATGATGGGATCCTTGAATTTTGGGTGGAAAGGCGTTTACTTAATTAAAGATCTCCTTAATGTCCGATATGAACAAATTGAAGATAATGGCTGCTAAAGGGCATCCTTGTTTAACACCCCTATGTGTGCCGATAGGGGCTGACAGTGTGCCTTTGAGATCAAGTTGAATCTTGATAGAAGTGTTTGTGTGTAACTCCCGGATGGCAGCCAGCAAGCTGGGGGGAAAATTCCACACACTCAGTTTTTTCCATAGCAGGTCCCTCTTTATGCTATCAAAAGCGTATGATAGGTCTATTAAGGCCAGGTACACCTTAGAATTGGACCGATGGGCTTCCATCTTCAATAGGTTTAACAGCAGAAGGTTCACAATGCACCCCACTCCCTTGAGAAATCCTCCTTGTCATGGGTACTACCCGGTTTGATTCAGTAGCCCACTTTAGGAGTTTCTGTTGCAGGAGGGTACATTTTCCCCAGCATGTCAAGCAACGCAATTGGTCGATAGTTTTTTGGGTTCCTTCTGTCGCCTTTTTTGAAGATTGGTACAATCACAGCAGACCTACAACACCTAACAATTCTGTTGAACAAAGTTGTGCAGAAGTCTGTCCATTGGTCCGGATGATGTTTGATGGAATAATTAGTTAAACCAACCGGGCCTGGGCTCTGGAAGCGTGCACATTCTTAATTGCTTGTAGGATGTCCTCTCTATCGAAAACAATCTCCCAATGGGTCAAGGCGGGGGCTTCCCACTCCTTGGTTGTAAAATCTTTGCAGAAGAGATCGGTGTAAAAGGACGTCCACTCTGCCTCCAAGACCAAGTTTGCTCGGAGGGCATGTTGTGGAGCTTGATTGGTGTTTATCAGTCTCCAGTAGTCGGCAGAATTTTTACTAGACATTTTAGACAGCATTAGCTCCGCGTCGTTTTGTGCCATGATGACCTTATGTGACTTGAGCCGGTTCTTGTATGTTTGCTTGAGCAATCTTATCTGGTTGTAGACGTTAGCGTTGGAGGCTCTTTGCAAGTCTCTTAGGTCACATCGCAATGTTCTTTTCCGTTAGAGAATTTCTAAGTTGAATTTATGTTTTGGTGTGAAATCAGCACGTTTTGGTTTGTGTTTACGTTCCTCGAATTGTGACAACAGATGTTGATATTCCAGTGACTCTGAGTGCCATTGAAATTCAGATGTAATGTAAGTTAATTTCTCAGCTTCGAAGTGTAGGTGAATTCTACAAGCTCCTGTTCTCACCGCATGAGACCACAGCTCTTGGTCGCGCTGAGTGCTGTTATTGAAATTTAGGGTCACCATGTCGTGGTCACTATGAGTCATTTTAGTGATCTCTAAATGAGTGGTCCTCGTGTGGACGTTTTCAGACACAAAGATATAGTCGAGGGTCGAGCTTTTATCGCATCTTCTCCAAGTCGGTTGAGCTGGAACATCACCAGCTGTTTTACCATTTAGTATCATAAGCCCACGGAGCTCCATTTCCAAACACCATTGATTTATTAACCGCTCCTCGGAGTTGTTGGTTTTCTTATTACCACTAGGCAAATTTTGGTATGTAATACAATCAATGTTTAGATCTCCGCAGATAATTAGGTCGATCGAATTTCCCTTTTCTATTAGGTCATCGATGACAGTTGTAACTTGATCAACAAAGGACTCCGAGCCAGCTGCCAAGTGGTTCCAGTATAGATTAATGATGTACAACCTAGGCGTTTCAGACCTTTCTTTCCCTGAAGAACTGACAACGACCACCTGAATTTATGGAGATGGGTTAAAGGATTTTTCAATCCTAAGGCCAGAGTCTTTCTTTACCGCCACTAATAGACCAGCCATTGGTCTACCCTTAGACTGCTTGATGGCTGGATTAAGTGCTATTTCAAATCCTTCAAGGATGGGAATTTCATGTAACCAAGTTTCCTGTAAGCAAATGAGATTGAGGCCAGTAGCCCAGACGATTGAGAACAGGTGCGTGAAGCCCCTGGTGTTCCAAGATCCCATTATGCAATTTTGAGGTTCCACTGGGCATGGCATTACTTGTCCAATTCGGTGTTTAGAGTACTGGCAAGCCAGGACCAGTCATTTGCTTTGCCAGCCAAGTTAGCGACTTGCTCTGTCTCTTCGGAATTTCTTGATACACTATCAGCTCCTTGGATTGTTATCCTTATGAGGTTGTTCATCTGAGGTTTGGTCAAAGATTCAGGATGTTGGAAGCAAGTTCACAATGGAACTAATGGAGGCAAGGCAGCATTTATGGATTGTAATACCTCATCATCTGTCTGACTCTGCCGACTGCCACTCTGCATGCGTTATTTTCCATGGATCTAGGCACAAGACAATTAGGTACCGTGGAGATGCCGAACCCCAGAGACATTAGCACTGGACCCGCTTCCAGTAAAATGTCTGCTATGAGTTTAGACTGCAGATGTAGTATTACAGCGTCGTTTTTGGTTTCATTGAAAAATTCAACATTTTTCAGGTCTCCAGATTCGATGGCTCTAAGGCTTGGAACAAGATGACACAACCACAAAACAGTGTGGCGGTTTAGGATAAGCTCATCCGAAGATTCTATGCGTTTCAATAGCACTTGGTGTAGAGCCTGTGTTTTTTGTACAGAGGTTTTCGCCTTTTTATCTATCATGGCTTGGGGAAGGCTTTTACTGTTTTCTGGCGTAATTCGCTTGTGTTTTGTTGTAGCACCAGTGGTGGGAAGCGGCTGCAAGTCAGATTTAGGCTCAGTTTGTGTGTCCTTATGGACGTAAGATGTAGAAGATCGAACTGGTTGCAGCCCATTGCAGCTGAAAGCTTTCGATAAAGAGTCTGTCGTTCTCGGATAGACATCTGGTATGTGAGTCATTGCAGCCAGTTTGGTGCTTTTTTCATCCAGTGTCATAAATGTAAGCTTGGGTTTAAAGAGACCATCTTGGAGAGGGGGGGGGTTGCTGAAACACTTGGCAAAGTCTTGGTACTTTGTTTCGTTGGAATGGAATTGTTCCTTCGCACAGAACGTATCTACTGGACGTTTCAGGGACCATGGATGCTTATACCTCAGACTCTGTTGAAACTGGCGGTTGAGGTAAATGAGACGGTTTTAAAACTGTGTTTGAGTTGGGTGCCTCTTTCGCTTGACCTGCGGTGTCGCGATTGGGCATAGTGTGTAAGGTTTTGCACACTGCTTGCACAGTTACACCGTGCTCACTCTGTTCCTTATCGTCGTCATTCTCATAAGTTGACATATTCATCAGGTCTGCGGATACATCACTGATGCATGTAACAGGCGCTAAGTCCTCATCCATCAGAGTTGTTACTTCTTTTAGGACAACTTTTGGATCACAGCTTTTCTCTTTCACAATGGTTCTATTTACCGTCACATTGACTGTTTTGAGGTTACGAAGAAACTTGGGTGAATCATTTCCTCGTTTCGTTTTCTTAAGAGGTTGATTTCTGGACTTTTTCACATTAGCACCTCTCAGTTTGTTTTCCACAGGACCTGATCTTTGATTATTCGTAGGATTCTTGAATATTTTAAAAAGGTCTGGAGCGTTAGTGTGAGCTGCGGATTTTGCCGGTGTGGCATCCACACTGGTCAACGGACACTGAGGGGCAAGGTGGAAGTAGATGCCAGTTGGGGATCTAAGAGAGCCAAATTTCTTGTGGATTGACTTTCTGTGAGGATGTCGGCGAACTGCGTGGACAACACCTTGTCTTTGGGGTGCATGCTTTCTGCTTGTGTAGGCACGCTGGCTCTTTTTTCACTTTCGTCACATGCGACAGCATGAACCACGGCCGACCATATGCCCCCAACAGGAGGCAACTCACTTGGAACAACTGTGACCTGGTTCCCTGGCACAACCTCTGAGCGTGTGGTCTTTTTTGTTATTTCTCCATTAGGCACAATTATTTTGATTGTGGTACCCAGCACACTCAAGTCAGGTTCAATTGTCATTGGACCCCTAGGCTACTGGAGAAAGTCACGCAATCGTTTGGGGCTCCAGCGGTGCACCTTTCACAGTTTTGTTTCACCACCGGATATGTGCCTTTTATGCTGGAAAAGATTTAGTGCTTCTTTCGCCACTTCTGCCAAAAGTTTCTTGTTAAATTGGCATTTTTAGTGTAGTCCACTAAGGTGTCCAAGGTCCACTCCATCCTCTTTTGTGTACCAATCAGTGTCTCTTTATATGAGCTGTGTATGTTTTCAGTGTTCGAAAGCTTAATGTTCATAGAAGAGACCAGACAGGAAAGGTCTTTCATATTATCATTCAGGTGTTCATACATTTTAAGAAAAGGGGCAATTGTTAGTGCCATGGACGACATAATTGTTGCTTGAGGATCTTTCATTTTTTGTTCGTGCCTCACTACAGTGTCGTCACCAACCTCTTGCTGCACCCGGTACCTTTGCCGGTATGGGAGCCGTCTGATTTTCGGAAATTGACGTTCCATTAAAGATGAATTGGCGGAAGAAGAATCCGATGAGGAGTCAATTGACGAACAGTGAGCATTTAACACCTCCCCCCCAAGGGCAATGCGTCACTTAAAGAATTCGACTGAATTTCTGGTGTGGTATTTGTTATTTTGGGTTTCTTCATCTGTGAGCATCTGATACTCGGTGAATTGCTCGAGTCAACTCTCCTTCGTTTGGAGAGACTCGTTGTATGAGCAACTTGGGCCTTTTGTTTTTTGTAAAAGAGGGGCTTGGAGTGACAAGTGGCTCAGTAGTTAACCCCAACCCATCTGGCGTCGTATTGGTTGTAGGTTTATGAGTTCTTTCTTTATTTAGACGGTTGAGGTCTGTTAAGAGTTTGTTGACGACGTCCAATGAATTTCATCGATTGTCATACCCATATGACTCTTTCAGATCAACAAATGTGCAGAGAGACGGATTCGCGGCACATCTTGTGATTGCGCCCTACGTGACACTTTGTTACCATGTGAGGGATAATATACATTATCTTCTTCGCCAGTGACTGGCACCGCTTCTAGGCTGTGCAGTGGTGAGGGGTCCAGCTTTTCAAGGGTGCTGTAAAATCGGGGACGGGGGACCCTGGACTTATGCCGTGGCTTCCACTCGTACACCTATTGGTGCAGCTTAGCTTTTTTTTCACAGTCGCGTTCCTCTTCCACACATTCCGCGGGCACACTCAAACAATCACTGTTTGCAGCAGTGGGCGTACACTCGTTCAGTAAGTGCCAGACCAGTTCGCGCAGCGGGACGACCATTCCAGGTGTGGAGCCAACGACTACAGAGTGGGTCTCCGAGTCGTCAACTCAAGCCCTGTTGCTCGTCACGGGGGCCAGGGTCACACACACTCCACCGGTCGTATCCGGTGGAAGCATCTGTTTTGCTGGGGCGTGTATTTCAACAAATTGGATTCTCAGAACGATTCTCAGAACAATTCTGTCATTGTTCAGTGTCAATGCAGTTGTAGTGTCAGGTATGTTTAACGTGCTGCACACATTTTCACTTACTTGAAGCCGTGGCGACTATGGAGGCGCAGGCACAGTCGAAGCAGGCGATGCAAGTGATGCTGGCGAGGCTGCTCTGACTGTGCGGTACGGGGCACGGGGAACACTTCCCGAGAGCTGGACGTTGCTGATTCCAGCTTCCGTTGGGCGCGTGTTTTGGCAAACAACATGGATTTTGTTGTGTCGTGCATGGCGCCAGAGCAAACACCGACAGTACTCTGGGGAGGCTAGCAGAGGGGGAGCAGAAGTTGGTCCACGGACTTCCTCGGACTCCTCAGACTCTGCCAGACTCCGCGGGGGAAACAGTTTTTAAAGGTAGACACTCCCAGTAGTGTAGACACGGTAGAGCTACTCTCAGTAGCATCAGGGAAAGCAGACTCCACTCCTTCACTCCTCAGACTTGCCTCCCTTTATTTTAACCCCCCTACCTCCAACAACCCTATACACAGGTCATTATAGTTTTGTAGACCTACCCTCAGGGCCATATCTGGACTTATGTGCCCACAAACCTCGTTAAATGGCTTTGGTGCACTTAGTCCTTTAACTTAGACGTTGGGGCACATAACCCATGGTACGGCCTTAGGGCTAGGTCTATAAAGCTTCATTAAAGGTTGCCTCATCTCCATTGTATCTATAAATTACCCTTTCACTAATGGAAACACCCATTTCAAGTTTGGTGGTATTAGTAATGGAATCAGAAATGCTAGCCTCACTAAATGGATTTATCGTTAAGGTGAGTGGTAACAGTGGTGTCACCTCATTCTTTTGAAAATCTGTTATTCCCCATTCACATGCTCTGTTAGACTTTGATGGGAAATGTAGACATTACTCACATGTGGTAATATCATCAACACCATGACTACTATTTTTGAGGCTATAACACCGTTATGCACTTATACTCATGTTTTTGTGTACTTTCGGAGGCATACAGTGGTTTACATATGTCATTTTTGTATAGCTGGGTGCCTATGTGTATCGTGTACGACTCCTTTTACTTGGTGCAAGCTTCCCAAATACTGTATATGTAATCTTTGTGTTTGGGTGTGCCACTGTGTAAAATATACTGCTTTTTCAGTTATCGGAAGCTTTCTGAGTATTGCGCACACACATTGTGTGTTTTCAGGGTGCCACTTTGTATCGCATACTGTTTTTTTTCCCTTTTGGGGTACATTTGAGCCTTGTTGGACCACACATCTACGTCGTACATCACGCAGACTGTTCCCTGAGTCATATTGCGCAGGACAAAACCTTGCTGTGCCTTCCATTCATCCCTTACACCTGTGACATGAGTGGAAAGGACCCAAGATGGAAAGGGGCAGACCTTTATAGGACTGATTTTCTATACTCTGGCCTGATGGACAGATGCATAGAAGGCCAACCTATATTGCGACAGGAACAAGCTGTAGCCAAACCAGTTTAGGTAGCAGTGACTGGCGGTCTAGGCAACGTTCTCCAATGGTGTTGAGCTTGTAAATGTCCACAATGAGGTCACACAATGGGCATCACAAATTACACTTAGAAAGGATGTATAAAAATACAGTTATTTAATTATGGCCAAAACACATTATAGGAAAATGACTACTAGCATGTAGACTTGTCAAACAACACTATTAAACTAAATACATACATACATTCACTGGGGAATAAAGCATAATACAAATCAAATACTCCTGCAAAGGAATGGTTAGACTAATATTATACACAAGAAGGTCCACAGAGAAGGTCCCTAGCTAAAATTATCGCTGCAGTAAGTTTTCTGGGGCCTTGTGCCTTATTATTCAGGATACAATTCCACAGAACTTAGGATGCAGGAGAAATTGCAGGTATGGTCTCTGGGGTCAAGTGAAGGGTTCTAAGAGTTAGGGTTCAATGTAGACTAATGCCCACAATGATCCCCAACAGTCAGAATCTTTCATATGCAACCATTGGCAAAGCCAATAGTGTCAGAAATTGGATTATTATATGCCCATTGACTTATAATGGGAGAATAGGAGTAGGGGTAGGTTAAAAGCTCAATGACCTAACCCCTTAATACGAATCTTCCCCAGAGTTGGTAGAACAAAGGAAGAGTATCCTATGTTGCTTATCCTGCCAAAATCTGCAGTCCTCGATTTCCAGCAGTTGCAGGTTTGAACTCCACTTCGGTCGGTGTCTTTTGCTGGTTCAAGGACTCTTGGTTGAAGAATGCAAAAACAAACAGTGGAGCACCGCTCTTAGGACTGGACTTGGGTCAGGTAAGCAGGTTTGGGATGGTGCACGCTGTGCACACTGATGCAACAGGACTCAGTAGCCACGGTCAAGCCTTCCGGTCTATCTCCGGTTCCCATTGTGCTAGGATGCTGACATTTCGCAGGAGGGGGCCTTGTAGTGGCAGCCGAGGGTTCGCCAAGTTGTAGGCCGAAAATCGGTGCAGTGACAAAGTTAGCACAGGAGGCCAAAAACAAAGCTGGTCAGCCACAGGAGGGTTTCTGGGCACTTACAAAGGTGGTTTTTGTGCTGGGCACCACGCAGACATCAGGAATGGTTGGTCCATCCGCTCCATGGGTCATAGCACCTTTGCAGGGCTACTGAAGATCATGTGCAAGCCATGGCTCCACCAGGACTGCAGCAGAAGTTGGATGCCAGGCCTCCTTCAGACAGGTTTCAGGTTTCTTTGCGGGTCTTACAGCTGGTCAGGATACTTGGCTCCTTCAGGTTTCTCCAGGATTTGTCAGGGGCTTATACAACAAGTAATTTGTGTTTCAAAGCACCCACATTGCAACAGGGAGGGAACATGGGATTGAAACAATATATATACACTAGAGGATAAAGACAAACCTACTCTGCCTTGTGGGTATTCAGAACGTGTAAGTGCAGACAAAGAAGAGGGGAGTGGGGGTAAGCATTGGAATGTCCGTGCACGTGGCTGAGCAGCAGATGTAAATGCCAAGTATAGTAAGTGCTAGGAGGGAGGCTGGTGGCAAGTGCTGTGTGTAGGCAGAAGCTGAGATGACTGGTTGTGGGAGGCCAGGGCCCTGAGGACATATAAGGGCCCTGGCTACCAATCGTATCGACTGTGAGGTTAGCAGAGTAGAGAAGAATGGATAGCAGGAGTGAGAAGGAAAGTCTTGCGGTAGTTTCCGGAATTTGAGGAGGTCCGGCTCACTAGGAATGTGTTGACTTGCTTAGACCCCCTCCATGCTATTGACATCTACATGCATCTCAAATTGATTGGCAATGGCTACAAAGGGGTGACAGTTGGGACACTGCACACTTAGGTTTGCAGCACAAGGACTTAGTCATGTATTTATCACCACAGCACATTGATTTTTTTCTGGGCCAGGATCAAATGGAGCATAGTTTGTGACCGTGCATTTCTTCCTTTTCATTTACAAACCATACTCTGGTCACTTTAACAACCAAAACCGTAACAGTGCTTAACAAGTGTACTTGATCTTTGGACTAACCTAACGGAAGAAAGAGTACAGCTCACAGGTCAATATTTACCCTGGTTCTCGACTAGATTCCAGAAATTGCAGTCCCTTGGTTATGGGCATGGTAACTCTGTGGAAGGGCCAAGACAAGGTGCATGCCCCTTTCTCACCATTTCACCATCACATTGCTAACAAGGGGCTCTGTGTATCATATCACAAGCGGTTTCCGGGAGCTGCATTGTGCAAGCTGTGCAGGAAGGGGATCCCAGTCTATTGTCCCAAACCTGGCAAGAAATAGGAAGTTAGTGCTTTAAGTGGAATACGATATCAGGGGTGTGCTCTAAGGTGCTACACAGCAATATTGGGGGAGGGATTTAGGAAGTTTCTGCTGTGGCCCCAGTAACGCAAGTTGCTAAGGAAAACTTAAGAGACACGGGGCTCATGTTAGTAAAGCAGTGGCCTAACAGTGGAGGTGGAGTTTTTATTTTTGCATTATATTTTTTATTTTATTTTTTAACCTGGAATGAAAGAATATAATATTTTGTGTATTCATTTTATGAAATTATAACAATGGCAAGCCTTCAAAATAATATGCTGCAAGAATCAAAAAATTAGGGTAATGTTGTATTAAGTGCACATTGCAATGAAGAAACACCCTCCCTGCTTCTTCTCCTTCCCTATTTCCCCTTTCGCCTCCACAGAGACAGGTCTGAACACAGAGAGCCTATGCGACAGGAGAACTTTATGGTGGTAACTGGTTGCACTGTACATTAATATTGCATTCAGTTTGCATGATGGGGTGGTCAAGTGCAGGAATTGTTCACACTTTCACTTAGTGAGATTTTGGTAAACATTTTGGTAAACTTTGTTGTACAGATTAAGAGAGATCACCCTGGTAAGAATCAAAAATGACTTTTACAACGGCATAAAGAAGTCAAAAGTGTCAGACAATCAAAAAGGTTTTAATTTGTTTGGCGATGTTCTACATTTAAAATAGTAAATGACATAATAGAACAGTAATACATTTTCTCTAGAGACCGAGAACATAGGCATGTGAAGGATGCATGTTGTTCTTGTGGACATCAAGTTGGTAGTGTAATTTGCACAGATAGTCATTTACATTGTCTAAATCACAATTTGCTTTTATGGTCTTAAAAATCTCTACATAAAGTTATTTACGTGTCAATATTTCCAGAAAACATACCTTATCGCTGAGAGACAGCCTGCTTATTGTATCTCTTGCAGAGAGGATTTTGCATGACTATTTAATCCTACTTATCTGCAAATCGTGTTAATCCGTATAATCCCTTGCACAGCACTTCATCATCTCGCAGCTGGGACATACCGTCATGGGATGGTTATAGGCCTCAGTGCAGGCTAAATATTGATTTGTGGGTGTCACATTACAATTTATCGGGTGACTGCACAACGGGAAGGCGATAACGCGGAATTACGAAAGCAAGTCATGGAACAAGGGTCTATTCAGGAATGTTTAAGTCTGCAGATACCCGGCTACGATGGAACTCATCTAAATGACAGCATGGCTTAAGTGGGGATTTCTTCCTGTGAAGTCACTGCAATTCATCCTAAGAACCTGTTGACTGTTTCCAGCCCAGTTCGGCAGCCTGTATCCTGCTTGAATTCCAGAGTGCTGAGGGATGCCCGTGTGAAAGACAGCGAGTTAAGATAAGATTGAAAAGCAAAAGGGGATGTGAGCCCCGAGCTCCGCTCCGAGCCTTTCGTGCAAGCGCAGCAAGAGCGCTGCCCAAGAATGCACATGTGTCAAGTTGAGGTCGGTGGAAATTGTTGCATACGCAATGCGTGTCTGGCGAGGCTTCAAGAGCTGAGAAAAAGAATTACGTTTAATCGTAGGAAGTGATGGTCTGTGTTTAGACTATCTGAGCTCGACCAAAAAGGAGAACGTGTAAGAGTTGTTGCTGAAATATTTGATTGATGTTACTTCAACCAAATGATCTTTACGCAAAACTGATAAAAAAAACTGATGGTTGAAAGAATTGTGTACACACACTCGTGCCAGTTCACACAAACATGCTTTTGTGCAGGAGCATTGCCACCGGTGCAGTTTGCGCTCACGGGCACCCGTAAGTTGCACAAGCATGTGTATTAGCAAAGACTCAACCATGCACAAGTTGCACCTACAACACTCCTAAATTAAAACATTAGCACATTATTAAGCAAACGTCCTTTACAATTCAACTTAATATGAGAGCTCCAAACATGAAAAAAACAGTTCCTATAACAATGTTAACTGAAAAATGTGACAACATATTAAAACTAAGTGACATTTACCCGTACGGATTTCTCCATTTGAGAAAATTGTCTCCAGGATGAGTTAAAGTCAAATTATTATAAGCAATAATGCTTGCTATTTTTTCGTGAATCAGAATCCACACCAGTGTTTGTATGTCTGTCCATAATTTACATTTCACGCAGATTGACAACGCTCAGATACACTCGTTTTGATGACATGTTTGTTCTAATGGAAGTACCCAACTTTCCCATTATGTCATCGACCTGTACATGTGCACACCAAGCCCAATTGGCACGCCTACCTATTTCTGTTCACTTGGTCCAAAGTGCTCCGATTCCCTTTTTGGAATAAAACACATTTTGTGACACCTTCAATTTGAGAATATTTCTAGGCACAAATGCATTTGCACCTGGAAATGTGCTTCCTGAATCGGTCGCGTTAAGAGGAACAGTGGTGGATAGTGCCATATAAGAGGAACAGTGATGGATAATGCCATATGAGAGGAACAGTGGTGGATAGTGCCATATAAGAGGAACAATGGTGGATAGTGCCATATAAGAGGAACAATGGTGGATAGTGCCATATAAGAGGAACAGTGGTGGATAATGCCATATAAGAGGAACAGTGGTGGATAGTGCCATATGAGAGGAACAGTGGTGGATAGTGCCATATGAGAGGATCAGTGGTGGATAATTCCATTTAAGAGGAACAGTGGTGGATAGTGCCATATAAGAGGAACAATGGTGGATAGTGCCATATAAGAGGAACAGTGGTGGATAATGCTATATAAGAGGAACAGTGATGGACAGTGCCATATAAAAGGAACAGTGGTGGATAGTGCCATATAAGAGGAACAGTGGTAGATAATGCCATATAAAAGGAACAGTGGTGGATAATGCCATATAAGAGGAACAGTGGTGGATAATGCTATATAAGAGGAACAGTGATGGACAGTGCCATATAAGAGGAACAGTGATGGACAGTGCCATATAAAAGGAACAGTGGTGGATAGTGCCATATAAGAGGAACAGTGGTAGATAATGCCATATAAAAGGAACAGTGGTGGATAGTGCCATATTAACGTAATGATGTGCAGCAGCTGATCTCAAAGAGGGGTATGTGTGATGAATTGGCTTCTGCCCTGCAGGAGTACAAGGATGAGGAGAGGTAAAACGCACACTCAGCCCTCACTCTTCTACAAACCAAGAGCTAACACAATCAGAAAGGGAAAACAGGCACAGACAAGCAATATAACTTCTCTGCCTTTTGTGGACATGTGAGCAGAGGGAAGGCTATACTCTTAAGAGGGGTGTGAATGACGTTCAGTAACACATTAAATAGCGAAGTATAACAGTCCAAAATAAAGGAACGTACAATCAAGGATCTACAAAAATATATACTTTAATTAGACAAACCATGTAGAGTACTAACTACCTAAAAACACTTCAAAAACCCACGTCTATTGAAGAAACACCAAATATGCACAGATAGAATAGATGCAGCACTCTGGGTGATGAATCAGGGGTGAAAAGCAAGCTAAAGCAACAATGTTCTTGAAAAAGGGTGTGTCTTTGTGAGCAAAAATGGTTCAAAGTGACCTACCCAGTCTCAAGGGCCCCAAAATGAACCAACGAGGGTAGTAGTTAGTTCTCAACAGAACCTTCTTTTCCGTTCTTACTGGTTTGGCAGTGCTAAAACAGACTTCTTGGCGCTGTGCATAGATCAGGATAAAGCAAAAGGAAGCAACAGATGGTCCTGCTGGTTCAAATGTGCTGAACAATTCTTGAACAATGTTCCAAGCAGTTCAATGGCAAAAATACTAGGATCCCGGCTGTCTTAGCTCAAGGGCACTCTGAGTCCCAATCCAAGATCTCAGGGACAAGGTGAGTAATTTTTGCATGCTCCCAAACACAAGGGTGGCTGAGACATAACTGCACTCGTCCTCCAACACAGTGAAATCCTGGTTACTGCTATGGCTAGCAGAGATGCAGTTTCGCTCTGGCAGCAGGTCAATTATTTGATTGCGTGAGTCCCACTGCAGGGACTCAGGGACAAGATGGGTTCTTGTTCTCAGACTCCCAAACACGAGGGAGGCTGGCACACAACTGTAGGGATCCTCCAACATGGTGAGGTTGTACCAGGGTACCTCCACCAAAAGTAAATCCAGGGAATGAAAGTAATCCAAAAGGAATGGAGTGTACCCCAAGTGAAAAGTGCGAAAAGTAAGGCAAATTTATTGGACCCAAACAGCTGGAACGCATGGTTCACGCAGCCCTGTGGATCTAAACGGAATGAAATGAGCTGTCAACGCCACCCACCGCTAAACAATTTACACCTCTATTACAACATCATCATTCAACATTTTAGTTACATTTTTAGGACAGGTCACAGGAGCTGATTGGTGGGACTACATCAGTTCCCTTTAATCAAATGTATGTTGAATGACCCTAATTGGAGAATACACGTTTGGCCACAATTACATTAACAGCCCTTGTGATGACACAATCCTTCCCACATTGCTCCTCAATTATATGATTGTGCTGATCAGCCAAAACACTTGTTTGTCATTGGTTGGCAATGCCCAATATACAAGATGGCTTGAGTTTGGCAAGGGGTGAGACATTCACACCCAAATTCGACCAATGATGTGCCTCATGGACACCACGAGGATACTGTACAAGGTTGCACCCTAGGGACACGGAAACACTGAAATCTCTCCCCGCTAATTGGCTCATTGTCTCGCATCATATTACGCATACCTCCATGCTCTGACCCCCCAGCTCCCATCTCACACTTTGCTGGCACATGTAGTCTGAATAAATTACACCCCTCCATGGCTGAAGTTTAATTAACCACATCTAATTTCTATTTCTCTGCAAATTCCCCTCATGCAGCCAGGTGCCTAGCTCGTTGGCCTCGAAAAGTATTGCTTGAAGTGATTTCACTTCAGCTGCGTTCTCCTGGCAGACTTCAGTCTGTGGGGTGAAAATACAGCCCCAGAGTGATTGAGATTGAGAGATCATGCTCGGCCCCTACTATGAGAGTGAAGTTGGCTTGTGCATCACCCACTGGAAAATGCAGGCCAGTTCAAAACATTGTTTTCCGATGTAAGGCCTAGTGAATGAACACAAAATGGTCTATTTCATCTTTAGTAAAATACAAAGATACTGAGTTGAAGGAAGTGTGCTTTAGAACAGTATTATTGTAACTGTGTACAATGGCGGCAGACAAAAAGAAACATGTGGTGCTGTACCTGCTGACTTTGTGTAAACTTGGAAACGTCACCTTTGACAGATGTACAACTGTAGTGGTGCAAGTGGAAAGAGAAAATACATTTGAAACACTGCGCATTTGGAAGAAAAAAAGGAGGAATGATGCCTGACATTTAAGAAATAAAGTCAAGTGACAGATTGCGCTATCTGGAATAAAGGGACTTAATTTTCATCATATGAAATCACAGCATGTAAAGACAAAGGTTTCATTTTTAGTAAAAGTGAACACTGGTTTCCTATGTTAACTGTGGCCCATCTGTGTGCTTAAGATTAATAATGAATCTACCTCTGTTCTAATATGGTAAACGAAGATTGTATTTATGAAAGCAGGCCTAGGTGTAATACAAAAAGTTACATGTTAAACACATTGGGCCTCATTTCAAGTTTGGAGGCAGCCATGGTGCTATTAGCACCATGGGCACCATGGCTGCCTCCAAACTTGGGTCTGGGTCTGTGGTGTCGGAATGGGGACTTACCGGGACATTCCGACCTTTGCGGACCCGGTAAGTCCTCATTTCGAAAACCATTCCCCATTCCCATTTGAGCCCCCGTAGGGCTCAAATGGGAATGGGGAAGGAGCTACTAACGGGCCTGCAAACTGCGGGGCCGTTATTAGCTTCATGGTCCCTTAACGGGTCCCGCTAAAACAGGCTGGTAAAACCAGTCGGTCCTGGTGGGACCCACTAAGGGACCTCGTAATAGGGTGCTAGGGGGTTAACGGCACTGGTATCCTTACCGGTGCCGTTAACCCCCTACCGCCAGGAGTCGGAATGACCCCCATTGAGTCAATGTAAAATGCTATTCTTTTTAGAATTATGTATGTAGCTTGTTTTTCTCCATTGAACCAGAGGGTCTGGCCTCTGAAACTTTGATGTCAAGACCTTTGCTGAGGACCTCTTGGAGATGAAGGTCTGGCTTTCAGATTAAATGCTAAAAAAATGACAGATAAGAAAGGCAGTATAAATGACCTTTCAGGTCATGCCTCCCCATTAGCTGTGCATTAGTTGGCAACAGAAATTACCTTTTGGGGGTGAAGTCGACCTCAAGAACTGGCTTCAGAGCCACTAAAGGATGATCAAACATTGCGTATGAAACAGATTGCTGATAAGCAGAATTTTCGGGTCAGGTGTTGATGGAGAAATGCAACTTATGAATAGGTGGGGGCTATGTGAAACTGAGGGACCCATGTGAAGTCTTGCCATCTGATTAACATTGGGCCACCTTTTCTTTAATTAAAAGAAAACCATATGTCCCAGTGAACCCATCCCAGATTCATATTAAGGAGGGTAAAAAGCCTGTTGGGCCATATAAAAATGAATTTTGGGTGATGGATAAAACTTGAGTTATGAGAAGAATTCTGATTCCCGCCTTCCCATAATTCCGAAGGAATAGAAAGTTGATGTGATGATAGGTTATGGGACTAAGGTTTGAATTAGGAAGGGACAGGTTTGTGACAATTTCTGCTCAGGAGTAAATCGATAAAAAATGTTAGCTCCTCCAAGCAAGGGCGTGCTGAGATATGATTAGTATTTTACGACTAACCATAAAATATAGAACTCAAAAATATATATGTGCTTGCAGTTATCTGAAAAATTAGGGTAAAATGCCATGCTGTTAAATTTTAAGGTCACTGAAAAAGTTAAACCCACTTGTCATTTTGGGATGATGAATATTTCTCCTCCCTCAGCCTCCATCATTCACACCCCCTAACTCCTTGTCCTATTAGCAGGCAGTAGGCGTATTTGGGGAGGGAGAGAGCTGGCCAATAAGTAGTGTGGGAAGTATGATAATAATGGTGTGTCATCAGCCCTATAAGAGATAAGTTTTCAATCTGGAAGGGATCTTTTTCTTCTGTTCGACTCATGGGACCTCTCTTTGGACATTTGATTTTTCCCTTGACTTTCACACTCTGTTGCTGCAGGCAAGAATTAGTGGAGATACGGAAGAGCTACCAAGGTCTAAAACATTGCAGTGGAGACGGAAACTGGGAAATATAGAAGCTAGCTGGTCCTGCAATTTGAGGAGCCAGAGGAAATCTTGGTGCTGGGGACTACGCTTGATTGAAGCTTTTGACTAGATTGTTGCTATCATCAGAGGAGCTCTGCTGTTTCCCTTGATGCCCCATAACCAAGCCCTCCCATGTAATTAGAATCATGCAAATGCCAACAAAAGTGGAGGGGGGAATACACCAACCTTAATCTCCATCTTGCACAGCAGGTAGGAGGGCGGAACTGGGAAGACCCTTAGCACATTTTTGTAAATCCAACTCAAATTAATTCCATTATAGAAAATCACCCTATCAATTTAAATTGAATTGTGTTGGGAACTGCCTGCCTTAATCATTTCCATTAAATTGTGGGGAGGGCGGAAAGCTGTGTAGATCCTTAGCAAATTGAATAGAAGATACATCAATTAATTCCCATACAGAAAATCACAGGATGAGTGTTGTTAGAGTTCAAAACTAACAAAGTTCACACACATTGTCTGAGAGCTGGTATAGACAATAAAGTGCTTGGGTGACTATAACTTTATGAAACCCCTGTCTTCTGTACTGAAGGGGGTGTCCATAATCCCAAAATAAGTAACCCTAAAACGCTGCCATTTAAGTGAATATAAAGTGTGCACAACAACATTTCCCTAAATGATTTTTCCTAGGCCCTGCATTTCATGCAAATGAAAAGCCCAAAACGATGTTCCCATTGAGTTCCTTTCCTGACTTTGCCTTTTAATAAAAAAAAACATATCCATTTTATTGTGTCTATTTGTCAAACACTGCTTTTAATAAATGTTGCTTCTGTATTCTCACTCCCTGTACCTTGCCTTCAAATTAAGGGGTTATATATAACTGATGCCTGCGGTGGGGATTGCTGGGAGAGAAAAGCATTGTGAAAACCCAAGCAATTACTGGGTGTTGTTCAGATTTCATATGTTAATGTGCAGGAAATCGTGTGTGTGTGTGTGTGTGTGTTTCATGTACAGTCTTTAAATGTTACCTGTGTGTTGTAGTATCTGTAAGTTCTTTAGAAATACAAGTCAGTCAATTGGTACAAGTAATTTGAAATTGTGATATTGTGTGGTGCCACAATGTTGGTGGTTGATGGTTGATGTTTTGGTTGATATTATTTGTCAAACCTAAAATAAATATATACTCTTACTATACACCGGCGGGTTCCTAGCTCATTGGTGGTATAAAAAGTATTTGTTGGGGTGGTGCGAGACAGGTTGGAGGCCTCACTAAAATCTAATCTGAAAAGCTCTTTTAGTGTGCACCACCTTTCTTGGGTGGGGAGGAACTCCCTGCATTGAGAGTGACCGCCTAATAAAATGCAACAAGCAATGCAACATTTGTTTACACTGTTTCTGCTAAATATTCAAGAAATACATACAGCTTGTCACTTAAAGGCTTGGAGCTCTTTTCTTATGAGCTGTCTGTGAGACATGGTTTCCTAACATGGGCCTACAAACAAAATGGCTTCCCTATTGTTCACATATTGCTCAACATCCCCCCTCCCATATACCTGCTACACCTTGCACCTTGCACCCCCACCCAGTGCCCGCTCTATACAGCTACCCTGTACTTCACCAAAGATCCCACCCCTTATAATTTTCCACCATGGGACTTCTCATGCTCTGCCGGCTTCTGTCACTTAATGGAAGCAGTGCCATGTTCAATGACATCGCCACCCCCAATGTTAACCACCACATCAGTCATGAAATCACCACATTACTTGAAACAACTGGTACGTGCGCCCACCTTGAAAGTGTTGAACCTGGGCCTTTTCAACATTCCCCTCTTCGATCTATCTACATAGATCAACACATTTTAGGCCATCAGCTCTTTGCACACCCATGTTACCCTATCCAAACTCTCCCCTTGTGCCTCAAACTCCTCCGGCGAGCAACACATTTTCATACATACTTACCCATCAGCTCAACAATCTACCCAATAGTCCTCACAGTTGTCTATATCCATGTGTGGCATTGTGAGCATTCCTGGTGGACCATATTCAGGAATTTCTGTTTGAGTTTGTGTGTCGTACATGGAGTGTAGTTTTCCTGGACCACCAATGTTCCTGGGCATCATACATTTCACCATTCCTTTGTTTTTCTTCCAAATTCTACACCCTAATTGACATGCACAAAAGGTGATGAGTATCAGAAAAAGTATTGGGACAGTTATTTTAAAAATGTGTGTTAACCACATGGGGACTCAGGCAAATCTGCTATCGAGACAGTTGTCAAATGTTACTGTGCTTGTTTCCTTTGTCTTAGTGTCATGGAACGTATGCAGTTCTTCAATATCCTCCATCAATGTTCTGTTTGTTACATCATTTGTGGGCTCAAAAGTACAGCAGCTGCTTCCAATCTTCCTACACACTCTGCCCTCTATTGCTGTTGACAAATCCAAAATGTATCCAGGAGAGCAACTAATCTCACTGCCCTCAGCTCTTCCCTCAGATCATTTCATCCCTTTGCCATTGAATTAATCAATTGTAATACATTGTGCCTTGTGATCGGCACCTGTTTGGCATTGGCCGCTGCCTGGACACCTCGGAGCAATAGGGATGCAGAAAGGTTTGACACCTTATTATTATTCTGGTGGAATAACATCCTGTCTGTCAGGTGATTGTTGGGACCAATCATTGCTGTTCCTGTGAATTTTCTTCAAATTCAAGGATCAGGCTGGTCATGTATGCACCCTGCCCCCCACTCAACACTTTATTAGTGTGTAAATCTTTATTTAATAGTGCAGGCTGATTGGTGAACTGAATGAATTCTGAATGGGGCACCACCAGGGCAGAGCTGTGTAGGGTGACAAAAGAACATGTGCCTCCTCCCCCAATCTGGAGGCGTGAGGATGGGCCCCACATGCCTGCCATCTATCCATATAATCTACAGTCCAGCTCCTTAGCGCCGGAATACTCATCACCCTGGTGCATCTCGTATTAGTCCCAAAACATATCGAGCCTTTGGATATAAAACACAAAGAAAAGCATGTGAGTTCCTTTATGTGCAAAGGTTTTTTATCATCAATCCACGTAAGAGCATAAACATGTTTGTTCCAAACAGTGAGGCAACTGGTATTCATTTTTCTCACAACCTATCTAACTCTACCAGTCCTCTGCCCTATATTGAAACATTCCCCCCTGCCATGCTCCATCATGGAAGACCGACCCCTCAACGCGTATCAATGGTCTTGGATGGCACCGCAGAATACTGTGCCCTGATACATTTTGACAGTTTAATCTGCTGTGGGTTGTGAACAGTTTCTGCCCTTTTCTCACCCTTTCTGTCACTTATTCGAACATAATGGGACTCATTCCGAGTGCGGCGGTAAGGGGTAAACGGCGCCGGTAAGGATGCCGGTGCTGTTAACCCCTTACAGCCGCATTCTGAGGTCCTTTAGCAGCTCCCGCTAAGGACGGCTGATTCCAGCCGTCCTTAGCAGGAGCCACTTAAGGCCAAGGGAGCTAATAACGGGCCTGTTATTAACAGGCCCGTTATAAGCTCCCTCTCCATTCCCATTGAGCCCTATGGGGGCTCGAATGGGAATGGGGATGGGTATTTTGAATGAGGAATTACCGGGTCCTCCAAGGTTGGAATGACCAGGTAATTCCTCATTCAAGGAACCCGGACCCGAGTTTAGAGGCAGCCATGGCACTAATAGCACCATGGCTACCTCCAAACTCGTAATGAGGCCCAATGTGTTTGGTGGCCTCTTTTTTCACAACAAGCCATACACAATGATAAATGCATCAAACAACCCCCCTCTCCTGCTGACACTTCTTGAGGGAGAAAGAGCATGGGGAGCCCCAGTAACATGTCAAATGAGAGAAAACACATAACATGTGTCATTGACCCTCTTTCGTCCAACCTGCCTCATATCATCATACCAGATGTTGCCAAACACAGTGCCATGACTGCCTCAATGTCATCATCAAACAATTCAGAAATACATGCATCTTGTTTGGTTAATACTCCTCATTTATTACTCCTAATAGTGGCAAACTGTATTGTTTCTGCTGAAAAACAAATAAACATTAACCAAAAAACAAATACACTAAACTACAACAACATAGCTTATAGAGTGCTGTTCCTCCTCCTGCCACTTACACTTGCCACAACTCCTTCTGCCCGCCCACAGTTCTGCTATACAGGCAAAAGGAAGAGAAAAAAGTCATGGACAGTATTTGAATACCTCTCATTAGTTGCCCCCCCTCTACTTTCCTGTGATGGGATTGCTAATATTGTCCCAGAGGACGTCTGTAAGATGAATCCATGGGTGCCTCTCTGCTACCTTCACAGCTGTTAGGGTGCAATACGTCACAGTGAAGGGTCCGGTGAAACGTCATTCTTTCAAAGATCTTGTGCTCTAGCACCTTAAAGCATCTCCTTTGCTAGATGGAATTACCAATAAAGATTTCAGACCAAATAACCAGACAGACTCAAGGAATATGTCAAAGTATTACTTTATTCTCAGTTTAATAAAGCAGGATCATATGGTAATCATTGGACTGATGCTTGCACACTCACACATAAACTTTCTTGTGCAGGGGTCTTATACACCAGTTTGTATCATCAATGACATCACATTACGTGGCAAATCATAAAACCTATTCGCGGGAGGGATTGGATTATGGGAACAAATCTACTTATGGAAGGTGGACTGGTTAATACTTCATTGGATGTCTCTTATCTGTAAAACAGCCCTCGAACTACCTCAACATACCGATAATACTGATTATAGTAAACAAAATGTCTGTAGATTGGTCTATGCAACATTCTATAGCAGGTTGCCCCATATACGTACTGATTGGTTGGCATTCTCACCCAACCTTGGACTTTCGATTCGGCTAGCAGCACGTACGGAAACAGAAACCCAGGTGCTTGAATCACGACCGATTACTTCTCACTTTCCCAATTAGTCCATCATCTCTCATCAGTCCGGCCATGAGCCAAAGTTTCCCATCTGTAGTTGACCTTGTAGCATTTCTCTGTTGTAGGACATTCAAAGGAGGGAAAGCACATCACTATCTTCTTTCAAGGCTTAATAGCCCTTGTTTTTGACTTCTGAATCACGTGTGAAGAGGCTACAAATGTGTCAATTTCAGTCTCTATTTACTGCTACTTGATTAATTATAATGGGTGTCTTTGCTCCTTTTGTCTTCTAGGGATGTTTACACTCTACCTTGCATAGACATTATTATACACTTTTAATTGTCCAATACTTGGCTCTTGAAAATGTTTTCTTCTTCTTTAATTTAAGAGAAATATGTCTCATGTCCATGATTCATCTGTCTGTCTGCCTTTGTGCTTTGCAACTATTCCTAAAAAATAGCATCCTTCATCCCAAGCCAACATCGACCTCTCTTAGTTTTGCATACAAAACCTTTCTTCCAGCATCTCCTGACTCTCCAACCCTGATTGGCTTTGAGGTAGTTGAATTGAATATGTACACGAGCCGGCATCCATTTTCCAATATTGGCCATCTTTTCCATGTTATATATTCCTCTGTAGCAAGCTTCTATGTATCTTTTCTACCTTGCGTACTGCATATTTGCATTTATTGGTCAGCAGGTTACTTAAGCTTCTTCTTCATTCATGATTAATTTATCGTCTCGTACATGTTTCTGTTGTTACTTCAGTTACATCATCACTCTTAAGTATTTTGACATTGTTTCGTATAGCTTTATTTATCTTCTTTATGACATCACTCTGCCCACATCTGCTTTCACTCAGTGCTCCATCATGTCAAATCCACACATTCAGTATTGGCATACATTTGGTACAGTGGTGCATATTGTTTCTCATACACCCGAGGTATAGGCATAACACATGGAGTCTCACACAGGGCCCTTCAGCTGTTCAAGTTTGACAGTCAAATGTATTTGATTTAAAACAGCAAGAGGCATACTTGGTGTTTTGCACTCACACAGTTAAACTAGAAGGTATCTCATTTTTATATGATGTGCAGCCAGCATCCGTATATGATGAAACTGAATCTTACATCCACTTTTATCAAGACAAGCTAGAGAGTGATTCAAAAGTGCTGTTTTTTACAAACTTCACAGTCATTTATTCTTTGTAGCATCTTGATCTGTCTTTGAACATTATCATTTTTGTCCAATACTTGCAAAAATCTCTTTAAAACTTTACAAGAAAACATAACAATATTGCACAAAAAATTGCAAGTCCATGCCTCACTATCCTTCTTTCGTTTCCTTTTTGACTGACCTACAGTTTCCATTTCCGTATTATTACAATGTATGATTTCATCTTCTTTAGAAAGCACACCATTTCAGACATCATAGCTATATCCACGGTCATCATTAGCTAGTGGAGCATTCTTTCCGTGTATGTAACTCTCTGCATTAAAAAAATCTTTCAGTATGAGAAGTGTGTTTCCACTCTCCTCCAAAGATGTCACAAAGGTTTTCACGTGTAAGCACATGAACTGTTTGTTTATTTGTATAGAATGATTTAGTCACCTTAAGCAATGCCTTAAGTTTATTTAATACGAAAATTAACAACTTTCTTTTCATATCAAAAGCTTTTTTAAAGATTACTTCTACTTATTTTTGCAAATAACACGTATCTAGATTTTGGGTTCATGCTTCTCCAAAGATTGGAAAAAACCTGAGAGTGATACATTTTCCTATATATATCCTTATTCCTCTGTTTCAAATTCATGGCACGTTCGCTACCTTTTTTTTTCTTCTAAAAATCTTTCATTTTTTACTATCTAGCAACTCTTTTTTTTTTAAATTCTTTTACTTTCAATAAAAACATTATTGCTACGTGAAAAACTTTGTGTTGGCGTACTTCTTATTTCAACTTCAACATTTTTAAAACTATCCTCAACACTAGACATTGTTGCATTACCTACAGGATTTGTATATACAGATTTAAAAACACTGCTTTAAAAAAAAATGATCCTGTTTAACTATTTCCCTTTCTTATAGCTCGTTGATGTTTTTGTGATGACATCTTACAAAAAAAGCTGTTTAAAAAAAAAAAACTAAATTGAAATGATTAAGTTTACGCATTGTGTTTCTTTATATTTCCAATATAAAATATAGGTTTCAAGTCCAGGCTAACAGGTGGAGATGGACTTTAAAGCCCACCATCCCAAGATGTATAAGATCAAGCAACACAAGATACTTACTCAAAGCTGCAGAACAGAAAAGCCTGTGTCTGGCCATCAGCCCAAATGTAATAATTATGGGATTGTTCCTGGGTGCATATCATTTTCTTTTTTTTGTTTTATTCCTCATAAGATATATACTAAAGTGAGTACACCTCCCACCAGTAAAAAAGTATGCCATCATGATTTTAATCAAAAAGAGACTACTACTATTCTACAAAACATATCAGCATGCCCACCCTCCCTCCTCTACCCATCCTCATCATCACTACAGTTTGAATGGCTAAGTCCACTAGTAGCGCCATAAAACACCTCACAAAGCTCTTCTTACTTAAACAGCAACTCCAAGAACACAGCATTAAGCATATAAGTGTTCACATAAATAAGCCCTTGCTTCTCCCTGCATGCATTTAATTACTCCTCCTTAGCCATCCTCGATAAAAAGCATGCACAATTAATTACGTCTCCTGATTCCACCCATTTGAGCATAATAACACAATAGCCTAATGCACTATCCTGCCTTTCGCCTACAAACTAATAACTACTACTGCTAATCAACAAAAATACATATGAATCTATGTCCTCCCTTCACTGTCCATCCACACTCTACAGAGTTTCAATGGCCATATGCCATAACTAGCCCCAGAAAACATTCCTAACAAACCTCATCAATAATACTATTTCTCCCACCCCATTATGCAACCCCATTAATTAGAAATCGTATACATCACATTACCCATGTCTGACATACCATAATAATTTGACATCCACACCAAATCCAGAACAAGAGTGTGATATGTTGAAATCCAATACATGCCATAACAGAGAAAACCATATTTGTAGATAAAAACAGGATGTAGATAACATGACACAACAGATGCTGTAAAATCAGCCATTTGGTCTACCTGCAATGCCAAATATAGCACATTAAACCACCAAAATAACCTCCACCACTAAGGAGGTGGGCATGACTGCCACATGCTCTAAAAGGAAACAGAGGTGCAACTGGCCATTAACTTTGCCAACTTCTAATATATCAAAAATCAAAATAATGCACTAGCACTGAGTTACTCCACCCAGCTCCAGTTTTCACACCTAACAGCTCTCTGAGATAGACAGCATGTACTCTACTGCTACTCACATAACTGGGCTCTGTCACAACCTTCATTCTCCTAAACAGTCCTTCTTATTCATCCTCATCCAATAACAAGTACATTAAAATGCCTCACCTGTTTCTATCTATTCAACTATCATTGGCTAAATAGCCAGGCCCACTATCCTATATTTCACCTACAAACTAATCACTACTACTGATCAATAAAACATATCAACATGTATGTCCTCCTTTCACTGCTCATCCCCACTGCACTAAACTTTAATGGCCATGTCACTTAAGCAGACCCATAAAACCATGTTAGCAAACCTCATCCATACTACTGTTTCGCCCAACCCACTATGCTTCCCCATACATTTTACATCTCTCTATGTCAGGGCATTGCATAACAGCATATTGCATTACATAGCATGTAACCCAAATAGATTCCTGCACTTCCAAATCACACCGTTTGCAATCAAATTGATTGTTCATTATTACCTCTAAATGTCTACCAACAATTACATGACAGTGAAAATCCTGCAGTATAAAATAATGTCCCATATACTATGAAACCCTACCCACTTAGCAACTATAACTTCACCTTCCTCACTTTGTAATTTCACACTTTCACACTTCTAACACAGTAGAACATCACCAATATAGGGTCACAAATAAACAGCTTAATATCCAACTACAAAGCGTACGCACAGCCACAATAGTTGTCAAGGGTAGAGATATACTGCTTGGTTCACACTAGGATTTCTTATGCACCCTCATTCAAATCACATCTTCCAATGTCACTGAGAAACAACCTTTATTTTTAAATATATTGTCTGGCAAACATAAGCATAGCATACTGTGTCATACTGTTTCATGACTCCCCTAAAAACACCGAAGTAAATATAGAAATCCCTACTTTACCAACAAAACTTGACCAAATGAGGCACCTAAACATACTTCAGTTATCTTACAAATAGAATACTTTAAACCAGAGGCGTTGCTAGGGGGCGCTAAGGGGGCTATAGCCCCTGGTCTTTTGGTTGAAGCCCCAGATAGAATCTCAAGAGCTACAACCAAAAGGCTAGCTAGCCCCCA
Organism: Ambystoma mexicanum; assembly: GCF_040938575.1. Classification (NCBI taxonomy): domain Eukaryota; kingdom Metazoa; phylum Chordata; class Amphibia; order Caudata; family Ambystomatidae; genus Ambystoma; species Ambystoma mexicanum. Next base: position 554,082,114 of record NC_090939.1, read on the forward strand.
GTCCGAACCATTCCGACATTAGCGTAGCCCCGGGTCTTTTACAGACCTAGTAACACCCCTGCTTTAAACTGTACATATAGTATATAAAAACACACTATGACTCACCTTTAGCTGCTACGAATAATGAATATATCTTTACCAGAGCAAAACACAGTACATGTGCACACTCTGAGTTCTCGAATCATACTGGTGAAAGTTTAGACTAATGTCACTTTCATAGCTTTCACAATTCAATAGCACAAAAAAGGACTGTAGAAAGCAAACAAGTAAAATGACAAACACATTTCTATTATGAGATATATCAATCAACAAACCCCAACACAATCCTTCAAAGAATACTTTATACATGTACACACTACATTAAAAAATAACTTGTATCTTCTTCCTAATTTGTCCCAATAACATAACCGCGGGTATAACCCTGGTTACTCAATGAAAACCCACCTATAGGCGCAACCCACCTACACGAAAATTGTTTTAATGCGCTCAAAAACACATATTACAAAGATTTCAAAATCAATTCACATTAGCCCTCAGGTGATAACATTCAAACAGAAACACATGTACACATCTGAGCTAAAACATCCATAATATAATATGATTACTGCACATAAATACAACCAGCTGTAGTCGCAGGTATAGCAGCGGATCCATACGAGCGGCTATCAAAGACCGGCAAAAAGCATGATGTGTGATTTGACCGTGCATAGTCACAGATCGAGTCAAATGTCGATCTGTATCGCCAGTAGTCGCGGCTATGTGTAACATTTTTGCAGATTTTTACAGATTCAAAAAGACATATTGACAAGCTGTAACAATTCAAACAACATAAAGGTACACATGAATGCAGGAAATCAGAAAACATGTGAAATTATGTGATGTAAAATCAATGGAACAACATGATCAATGCATATAAATTGGAATGGTTATACCCATGACTGAATCGCGATATCTATAGCAGGGGCTGAATCAACCAAAAATATACCACGTGCCATTTGCTTGTTCGTACCCGCGGCTATCCTGTGGCTATCAAAGACTGCAACATGTGATTGATGTATTCATATCCGCGGCTGAGGTGCAACAGTTATAGCCAAGTCTGCACCCACCAAAAATACATGATGTGCCATTTGCTTGATAATACCCATGGCTACCTATCCTGTTGTTCATACCCGTGGCTATAACACACCTGAAAGGACAAAGCATTCCATTGGCTGCTGTTGTAACTGTGACTATTTTAAAAAAAGGTATCAGTGGTATTTTCTTTTTCCAATATACTTAAAAAGTTCTTTGGGTGGCTCTTAAAAGAACCCTTGTGTTATTTTACCAACATATCACCAACATTTCCAGTCTGAAAAATTCTCTTCACCTCTATGATGATTCAAAAACATTTTAAAAACGTGTCTGTGCTCTTTCTTTAGAGAGAGAAAAAACCTGTGCTCCCTGTCAAAAATATTTCTCCACAATTGCAGCATAAACCTCTCATTTCAAACACTCAATCTAATATAATATTATAAAACCAAAAAACCTTGTAAGCCAATGCTTTGAGAACTCATCACCTATGTCCTCAACACCACTATTAACTGCATTCTCAAAAACATTTTCACAATCTTCTGAAAAAAGAGATTCCTCTCGTTCTGTAATTGGCTCCATGTTTCAAATATCAAATTCAACAATAAATATAGCCCAAAAACAATACTGTTCCTACGGGTGCACCTCACCCATCTACAATTTTTTTGTCATATATAAACATCAGAAATAAAAAATACATTCTCTCAAAGTCTCTATACATTTCAACACCATCTGAGCTACTTCAAATCCTATTGGCAACCACCTACCACACAAACAATGAACAACCAATCATAAAGCAAACACACACCACCTTCTCTCCTCATTAATCTGCCTCCATTCCATATTCTAACTCTGAACCTACAAGAAGTTATTCTCCATACCACAAGAACAATGGAACAATACATCGAATGGCTGGAGGAGAATTACCCCACAGAAGAAGAGATTAGAAAAGAAGATGCTCAAAACAATGCTCCAGAATAAAATACACCACAACCCAGATTTTGTAAGTACATTGTATATATTCATATAAAATGTGACTAACAAGTACATTTAAATTAACAAATATCAGTCACCAAACAAATAGCATTCATCTACCTATTATCAAACTATCAAATGGTGTATACAACCAACACACATATTTTGAAAGTGTACAATATTTTCAATTGTTTAAAAATATATCAAATATTTTCAAACAGATGAAGAAGTGATTCAAGTCTCTAGAAGATTCACAAAGGAAGTGCCACAACAAGGACTCACAACTCTGATTATGGATTTCTTGATATAATGAAAAGATATAATGATGAATATACAAAAATACATACAAGCAATGAAAAATGACATTGAACATTTAAAAATCATGAAGAGTAACAATCCAGAAAATTTGGCTACAGAACAAGATGTCATTATTCTAACAAAAACTGAAAGAACATCCACATCACATCTCCTCCCAAATAAACCTGTTTTCAATAAACTGTGTTTGAATATTTATTTACCCCTTTCAAGTATGTACAACTATAGGCATGATTATTGATTACAAAGTATTTCAAATGTTACATAAACTGTTTGCAAACACTACACTCAATACATATTAAAACATGGTCCAAATGTAATTTCTTTTAAAGAAATATATTTATCCCTGGTTACCAAAATATCCAATTACACTTCAAATCTTATAACCGCGGCTATGTGATTGCCTACCTTTCTTTCAATATGTTTAATACAAAATATGAATAACAAAACCACTGTAAAAAGGGAGTATGTGAAACATGCACTCTTCACACATTACAGTTATAGCCGTGGGTATGTGTTGTATCTTGCTCCCCAGCAAGATGTGCCTGGATCAGAGATGACAAAGAGCAGGAACCAGGCTGACCCAAGTAAGTACAAACAGAAAGATGCTTTATTCACTTAGTTACATAGATGCAGTTCATAAAGGTGGGAGAGAAGGTCTTAATCATCTTCCCTGGTTCCCTGCCATACTCCAGGTTCCACTAAGCATTCCAAAGGGCCTAGCTTGCATACACAGAGTATGCATCATTGAAATCGCACCTAGGACACCAACTAGTCATTGCTGTGGTTACGCGTGTCTCCAAAAGCCAATGGCTCATTGGGCTGTATCACATCTAGGTTTAAAAAAATATATGATATCCTTCAATGTGAAACAAAGAAAACAGTATCAGTTTAAGGACACACACACTTTAATAAACACAATGTGATCCACACATTTTTATGACCCCCATATTTTCTATGCAGTGCATCACATGCATTATAGAACAGGTACAACATTAGTATATAGTACACTGTTGTTCCTTTTACTCATGCTAATCATTGGGTCATTGGAAACAAATGTGAACCTGGATTAAAAAAAAACATACAGCAATATAACAACTCTATAAGAATAAACGGTTGCTAGTGATTGTATCGACTGCCATAGTTTCAAATGCAAGAATGCATTTTTTGGGGGGGTACCCCGCCTGTTTTTATACCCCTTGAAACCCATTATAGTAAAAGTAAACTTTACCTACAAAAAATGCATTTTTTTGATGCATTTATTTTTCCAAACGTTGGCATTTGAAACTATGTATTTGAAACAATGCCTGGATACCGAATAAACCACTACAAAAAACAAACAGGGAGATATAAGCTGGGTGAAAGCAAACAAAGAAAATTATACTGGTAGCATGAAGAATAAATTATAAGAAGGTTAAGAATTCTTGGAGAACAAGAGAAAATAGGGTAGGATAAGTAAACTTGGAGAACAGGAGAAAATAGGGTAGGTGAAACAAACTTTGTGAACAAGTCTTCAAACAAATATAGTTCATCAAACTACTTTTTCTTTTTTGGTGCATTGTCTTTTTCAGGTTGTCATTTTTATTGTTTTATATTTTCCTCTCTACTAAGACATTCCGACATGTCTGAACATGAGATCACAAGTAGTGACAATGTCATTATTTGGACCAACAATCCACATGAATGAAAGAAACAGCAGACAGTTGGTGCTTTTTCAAAGTGAAGGAACACTTTGCAAAAGAGAGACATAGGTGGTACTGTTCACCTTCTACAATAAAACTCTACGCCATGGACCTTCTAATGTTCCAACACAAAGTCTAGGAACATCAATAATGATTAATACATCAAAAACGAAAAATATATGGGTCCCATTCCTTACATAGATGGAGAACAGCACCAGCTGCAGCACCTCCATCAAATAGTACAACAACGTCAACAGCGGTATCAAATGCACAGACTCCTCTTTTACAGACTCCTGATCTTTCCATGTGGCAAATAATGTGTAAATGATGTAAAATCATTAGAAAGGCTAGAAAAAAGCTGTCCATACATCTGCTGTTTCCATCTCCAGCAGTACCACTTTCTTTTTAAATATAGGTTGACATTTCACAGGAGTTAACTGTGCAACATTTAGTGCACATCCAGTAGGATGATGATAAAAATGCAGTTAAAAGAAAATACAAAATAAGCACATTACAAAAATTAACTTGCACAACACCACCAATTGAATTACCTACAACACACTCAAAACACCTACAAGAAATGCATAGCTCAAAATACACTAGAAGTATAAGAGGTAAATCAAAGAAACCTTCAGCCTTAATAACAAATACAAAAGCTACATGTCCACAGTTTTCAAACTTAGAAAAAACATTAAAAATAAAATGCTACACAGCAAATGAAGAACATAATAATCAACACCATCTCATAGCAGTGGTACCTACATCTAACACACACAACACTGCAAAAAACCTTAAAATGTGTAAAAAATGATTAACATTTTCTTTTGCATCAGCCACACTCCTGCCATGTGCACACTGAGAGTTAAGGAATCAAAAGGACACCACTGCAGAAAATAATGGTTTTTATACTTTCCAAAACAAATACCAAAAAAGAGGACCATATACCAATAAATCTACTTAGATGGATGTCACATTTTCAGCACAACCTATCACTAAGTCCTGCACAAATGCAAAAGTAACAACAACCAATAACAAACAATGAAAGTGACACAAACCCACCTAGCATCTTTCATAGCTATTCGACACAGATACAGATTTTGATTTCTACTTGCGGCTACACGCACATTTTGTCCCAGCCCCAAATCAAACTAAGTTGTCCTACACATCTTCAAATCAAACAAGTGAACAACTAAGTACATAAAATAACACACAGAAATAAAATTCAGTACTGTATCATGCACATCAACATATGATTATTGCACGCAACTAATGAAACACAGAATAGTGTTCACTTGCCTATGCACATGCTTTTTATTTTCATGGCTATACAAGATCCCCTCCTAGACGTCTGCTGATAGTTGCAGCTATTCACAAAATCTTTGAATTCAAAATTGCATTTCCACTGCACCAAACTCCAAAAACTGTCCCCAATATGCCAAGCACCCTCTCCTCATAGTACTCCTCCACTCCCCTAGTCTCTTATAATCCTCCAAAACACTCAATGCATATAAGATATCATTCCACCCAAAATTTTGGATAGCCGTGGCTACAACACGTCCATGAACACACGACGTGTCACTTGCTCAACTATAGCCGTGGCTGCAGTGGGGGAGGTATGTGTTTACCCATGACTAGCAATGCCGCATGTTGGGTGGCTGTTTGATAGCCGCAAATTCTAACAATAGCACCATCTGCCAATTAGAAAATGCAACACAGACACACAGATCTTACATACCCTGCTCATACAAACTACTAGAAATTCAAACTATGAATCATTTTCCTGGAAACAGAGAAATACTGTGGATATAATGGCTGGTTTGAAAACTGTATGGCTGATTGGGGACAGTTGGCTGGCTTTTTGTGAGAAACTAAATATTAACATGGACCTAGGTTTGAGAGATTTTACAATGAAATGGTTTGGATTACGGGGAATGCGTTGGTTCAGGTCTTTCCCAAATCGTTAAGTCTGAGAAGTACAGGGCACCCAGATGTCATACTAATTCATTGTGGAGACAATGATTTGGGAAATGTATGAGTAGTTACTTTAAGGATGCAACAAGACAAGAGAAAACTAATGGAACTATTTCCTAACATCATCTTTATATTTTCCAATCTCACTCAGAGACAAAAATGGAGATGGACCATCAGATTTAATGGGAAGATTGAGAAATCTCAGAGAAATGTTAATAAAGCAGTTTCAGCATTCATGACAGACCACAAGCAATTATGGATTGTGAAAAACAACATACAGCTCTACATGGCCAATTTCTAAAGACTTTACAAAGTGCACCAAACCGACGAAGGAAAGGCAGTGTTCCTTGATAACATCAAACAGTACTCCTGATGTGCTAAAGTTCTACACTCAGTGTACCCCAAAACAGTCCTTTTAAGGATTACTCAACATACATAAATAACCAAATCCAATAAATAATAACAGAACATTATTTTATATTATACTCATGGTTCATAGACTTTTCCCATAGCCGCGGTTACAAACATTCAGTTAAAAGGTGACTGACCTCAAATTGTATACTACAATCCAACTTCAATGATAAATACAGGACAACCATACTCATGTACTTATGTAAACATGAAAAACATATGTAACGGTAAACTAGATAGGCAAATATTGCACACCCACAAAACATAATACCATAAGTGACAATACACAAACTAAAATACATTGTATGGCACATCTAAAACTAGACTACAATTGTTCCTTTTTATATTAATTTAATTAAACTGGTTTATTTTAACTTTCTGCAAAGTCTCACATATTCAAAAGTCTGAAAACACACCTCCAAAGTAAAAAATACTCTCTAATACCTACTAGGTCACTGACCATGGAGTGATTTTTCACCCCCAGCGTTACTATACCTAAACAAAGTAGACCACAAACTATATAGCTGTGATTACCATACTACACATACCCTCGGCTATCTGTAGTCTTTTGTAGCTTCAGAAATAGCTGCAAATATCACCAAACAGCTTTAAAAAAAAGCTTTACTGCCTTCCCCTGCACCTCAACATGTGACCCCCTCATCTGTGCCCACTCGCCCTCTCCACCACTCCCCAGATGGCCTCCTCACCTTCCCTGGCCTCTCCCTTTCACCCCAGAGCACGCGCTGTTCTGTGACGCAGTTTCCTTTCAGATGTCGGCTACTCGCAGCTATAGCATAGGCTACAGAAAGCTTTGTGTTGCAAACTCGGTCCCTGGTCCCCTTCCAACTCCTAAATGTCACTCAGTGCTTTATAGCCACCCACCAAACCCCAACTCTACCCTGATGCATTTGTATTTTTTTAGTTGAAAATAGCTTTTCATTGCATTTCATTTTAGCATAACCTTGGATACAGCTGCGAATATCTCTCCCATCGAGAGACAAACAAGATGGCAGTTGTTTAATTTCTGAAAACCATGATCCCGCAATTCCCCATTGGAAACATAAGTATAATTTCTGGAGAAGGGGCACCACCTTCTCTGTCAAATTTTAAAATAACCACATCAGGGAATAACCCCAAACCACACATGGATCGCGAGTCAACGCTTCATGCCCAAGTTGTTTCAGACCTGGTCCAAATACATCCATTGGTTTGGGGTGTGGGCTTTGGTTCAGGTGACTCTTAAAAGGGCAATTTTAGGGGACGGAAAGAGGGCGATGCAATAGGGGAGAAAACCACATAAGAATCAAACATCTAAATTAGGGAATTAAATGAAAAAGAAAAATATATATATATATTATATTTTTCGAAAAAAGGGGGGATAACTGCCACTTAAAACAAGAAATAAGAATTACAGGTAATGAGGTATTCAGCGACTAACTTCTACCATTCCTCAAATGTAGCACCTCCCTTGACTACCCATTCAAGACATCATCCACACATGACTTACATCATGGAAAGATCGGGAGCTGGTAAAACAGAAGTCTGTGCTGTTGACACCACTGCTGAAGTTGATTATGAACAACCACAGCTCACAGCTACAGTAAAGATATAAGAACACATATAAGCTAAAAAGACTGCAGCCCAATATGGTCTTCAACCAATTAAAAACAATATTAGTATCCCTGGATGAAGTGGATGAAGACTTCCAGCAGATACATTGCATAAGAAAGAAAAGAACCTGCAAAGGCCTCTCGCTCATCCAATTGATACTGATGAACATACAGCAAATCTGTAGAAGTTTGTCGAAAAGCCTCCTCGCTGAACGCCTCTACCAGTACTATCAGTGTCTGAATACTCTGGCTGTTGCTAACAGCACATTTAATGGGTGTAAGTTGATTTTGCACAACCACTGCTCACAGCCACAATAAACATATCAGACCACATATAAACCAAAAATGACTGCAGCCAAGTATGGTCCAGACGATCTGATGCAATTTCCAATGCACATCATCCCTAGAGACTCACACCAAATGCGTTATCATAATTGATGTTCCCAAGCTTCATCCCACATCTTTTTTTTTTCTTTTCTCAGTTCTGAAATGCTGGTGTGTCTTCAACTGAATAAATATACTGTTAGTACCCCGGGATGACGTGGAAGAAAACCTCAGACAGATGAATTGCATCAGGAAGAAAAGATCCTTGTTATATTAATTTTTTAAAACTATTTTCTTCTATTTCTCTCCAAAGTTTCACATGCACAAAAGTCTGAAAACACGCACCCAAAATAAAAAAGACTCTCTAATACCTACCAACACCAAAACCTCTCCTTGTTGATTGGTTAGCTGTCACATGCCCCATAACCCCTACCCAAATGCTTTGTCTCCCCAGCTCTCTTCACATGCCTTGCTGCCAAGTGTAGTCTGAAGAAACAACACCAAACCGTGGCTGGAGTTTAACTACATTTAATTTCTATTTCTCTGCCATTTCTCCTCATGCACCCAGGTGCCTAGCTGACAGGCTTCAGAAGTCTCTCTTAGAGTGAGTTTGCTGGGGCTGCATTCTCCTGAGAAACTTCCATCATGCAACCTTTCTGCACACTGTTTCCGCTGAACGTTCAATAAATACATACTGCTTGTCACACAAAGGCCTGCATCTGTTTTCTTATGACCTGTCTGCAAGAAATGCTTTCCTAATGTGGGCCTACAAACAAAATTGTTTTTTTATTGTTCACATTTTGCTCAAAAGCCCCCCTACCATATACCCCCTTATGGCACTTTGCACCTCTACTTGGTGCCCGCTCAATACAACTACCCTGTACTATGCCCAAAGCACCCACCTCTCATTGTGTTACACCATGGGACATCTCACGCTGCACCTGCTTCTTATCAGCTTATGCAAGCAGTGCTGCATTCAATGATGTCCCCAACTCGATGTCACCCACCACATCACTCTTGACACCAACACGTTACTTGTGCAACCGGTGCGTGAGCTCCCCTTGACAGCAATGAACCTGGACCTTTGCAACAAGTTCCTGGGTACTGCTGTGTCTGGCAGAGAGGCAGGTCCTGTTCCAGCAGCAGATCATTCCCAATGGTCCCTGGGGAAGATTAGGTGGCAGAGGTGGTCTCTGCCTTGAAACACCTGCCTCTACCTCACAGCTGGAGAACCTTAGAGAGGACTGCTCTCTCAGCAAGTTCCAACAAAATCTTCAGGAGGATTCAAGATGATTCCAGATGATTGGTGGGTGACCCCTTTTTTTATAGGCAAAAGTCCCGAGTTGACTGTACTAAAGCTAGTCATCTTTACGCGTCCAATCCCTGCCCTTTAAATGAGTGGACTTTGCCTGTCTTATTTCACACCCAAAATGTGTTGCTCCAGAGGAAGTGGAGGGTGCAGGAAATAGAAAGAGAGGCAGAGAGAATCAATAAGACAGAAGACTTCAAAAACTGTGCAGACCACTATCTAGTTCACCCTAACTCTGTTCACTGCCCTCTCAATAGGATCAATATCTATATAGCAGATGACTCCAAAAACTGTGCTCACCTCTCTCTGGCTCACTCTAACTCTGTTCACTCCCCTCTCAATAGGATCAAAGGCCATAAGAAATGCAGCCACCCTGTGTCAGGCCTTGCTTTCTTTGAATGGGTGTGCCTCTTGTTTTCAGTTTCCAGGCCAGCGTCCTGTGGTGTGGCTGTCCTGGGGGAAGGGGTGTTACCTGCCCTATACAAAGGAACAATGAGAAGCAACCCCCGAGTCTAGCCCTGTCTGTGGACAGGGCTGGGCCTTGTCTGGGAGGAATACACACACAGCCTGATTCATGGAATTATTTGCGTGAAAAATGCAGAGTTGCGTGCCTTTCTGCCTGAAAATCCCTGTTTGAAGTATGGGGATTTTCGGACAGAAAGGCGCGCAAATCTGTGTTTTTCATGCAAATAATTCCATGAATCAGGCTGATAATCCTTCCACAGCAGGACTGTGGCCCAGGCGTGTCATGTTTTGATGTAGTTAATTTACACATGAGTATTCTTACTATCACATAATCTCAGGATTGGCTATTATTATTATTATTATTATTATTATTATTATTATTATTATTATTATTATTATTAATAATAATAATAATAATAATAATAATAATAATAATAATAATAATAATAATAACATCAATAATAAGTATTATAATAATCATAATAATAGTGTTAATAATAATAATAGCAATACTAATGATGATAATAATAATAATAATAATAATAATAATAATAATAATAATAATAATAATAATACCAACTATGATTAATTATTAATAATAATATGAAGTGGGCAACGAACAAAGTCATGTTATCCACTTCAATTCAGAAAATCGGAATTGGACAGACTGGTATCTGGTACATTCTGCTAGCACCAAACATAAAATCAGACTCTTAGTCATGAGTAAACAACATTTCTAAACATGTTGCTTTTGTTACAGTATCCTGGCTTGACTTTTGCCAATGGATCACTGCCCCCAGCTGCGCTCTCCTAGGCGTTCACTCATTGTTACAGGGAAACTGTCACATCCTTCAGGCTGTCAGTACTGCAAAATGTTCTTTCTCTTAGTCTTTCGACTTTGTTGCCACTTTTGGTAATATTTTCTCATTGCGCAAAGTACATTAATGTACCATGCAATGGGGTACTTGTGTTTTCTGGCCCTGGTCATTCTCTAAGGATGTTTTGAGATTGTACAATGTGCCTAGGAATAGACTTGTGTAGGCAGATGCTTTTGTCTTATATTTGTGCAACTTTTTTACAGAGCCATACACCGCTTACCGCGTTTGGCTCATGACTTTGGCTTGTGCCTGTCATGGCCGTGCACAAGGTCTTTTGACTATTCCTTTGACCAGCCTGTCCTTTGGCCTTGCCCCTGTTCTTTGTGACCTGGGACTTCTTTATTTGGAGGTGCAGTTGCCCTTGAAAGCCTCTTCTTAAATGGTCTACTGCAGGTCACATGTGTGGGTAACCAGGGTGTAGGCTGGGACAGTCTTGTCCTGCTCCAGACTACTGGTGCAGGGTGTCTGGCATGCACGAGAGCATGAGAGCAATAGCTGTCCCTGTTTGGACAGATCTTCACATTGGCTGGCTGGGTACAAGCACTCGCCGGACTTGTGGACATGATTAGGTGTCCTTAATGCAGACCAGCAGATCAGCAACAGGTCCAAATCGACCTGTGGATAGAGCCAAACATCCAGAAGAGTTGAGCAGAACAGAGGACTATCCTGTAGAAGGGTGACACCCTGGGCCTGCTGTTGGTCCGGTAGAGCTCGGCTTTGTACCTCAATCTCAGAAGACCTGCAAAGGTGCTTCAAATCTTTAGAGTGGTGGGAATAATCACACTCAAAACCTCTGGGTTGCCCTGAAAAAGAGCTTGTTCAGAAGTGTTCCTGGGCCATCCAGTGGACTGTCCAGTTCAAGACTTGGCACCCATGCAGGAGCGTTGCTGCATCGAGTTTTGTCTTGCAAACTTTGGCTTGCAAAGCACCTTTTCATAAATTGTCATCATCCCAGTGTCTTTGGGCCACGAGATGGAAGGTTGCATCAGATCACAAGAGTTGGGTGCCCCTGCATCACTGTGGGTTTCCTGTGTTCCTTCTTGTGCATTGAGACTAGCTGCATTAGTTTTTTCTTGGTTCAACATCCAAATCAAGGGATACAGTTCCTGTTGCAACCCAGACGCGCATCTGCACCCTGTGCACTTTGAAGCCGAACCAAGGGCAGGAAATTGAACCTCTAATGTCCCCTTCCAGACCTCTCATGTTTGGACCAAAACCAAGCAATGGGATCATGAGTACTGAAACCATTGGCCTCTTGCGCATCCATAGCATTTTAGACATTGAGGATTGCATTTGGTCCTCTCTTTGGCTTAGGTAGCTTCCCCTTCCTCAAGTCCTGCAAAAGTTGGGAATAGATTTGTTCATTGCATTACATGCTCCCCTGACTCATGGAACCTGTTTCTAGCCTTCACAATCCTGTCCCTAATTTTGCCAGGTACTTAGAAAGGTACTTTGTGACTTTTACTTGCGACTGAGCGCTTTTATGTGCACATCGAACATTGAGCACAAAGCTCCATTCATTGTAGGGTTGTACTTCTAAAGTTAGGATTCTAAAGATTGTCTTCCCTTTTCTCTTACAGGTATTGGTGGAGTTTCTAACTTTATCGCATTGACTCCATTGACTCCATTGACTATATATATTTTACATAGTCTGGTGTTTGTGTGGTATTTTGCTATTGCTTTTCATTATTCATTTGGGTTTATTCTTGGGTCTAATTGTATATTTTCATATACCTTTGGCTAACGGTCATTCTTGGTGTTTCACTGTGTGATCCACAAAGACCTCTGATCACTCTCACTCCTCCTGAGATTTAGCCTTGACTGTTCTCAAAGCTACTGTGAATTGGTCTGACTATCTTCTGAGAAGTGTCCCCTGTTTCACTAACAAGGGTGGCCTCCCAAACATCAGTTCATCAGGCCAGAGATTAGAAATCCATTCCAACAATCATGTACCTATAAGAGCTACATCGATCCTGCATATCAACATAATCAATATGCAAATACTGGATGAGCCCCTCCAGACGTGGTAATGTTGCCTTAATAGTTTTAAGTGTGTGCCCTGCTGTATATTTCTGGCATGTTACACAGTTATGTACAAACTCAGTTACCAATTCTTTCAAGTTAGGCACAAACCATTGTGCATTAATCTCTGCTGTTACATGTTCTTTTAATACATGCACTGGGTAATGCAGCTGATCCAGGGCTGTTTGGAACAGCCCCTCGGGTATCACCTGTTTCACTGTAATGTTCTGGCCTCACACCAGGTCTGTGGATGACATTCTGCATTCCCCTTTTTCCATTACACTTGCTCTTGTTGGGGTGCACCTCCCTGCAACTAAATTACTTGGACATTGGACAATGTGTTAAATGGCTCTGTGAATGTAGGGTGCTGCCTTTGCAAAGGTGATTGACAATTTTTAGAGGACATGAATAGTGTTGTGTGTAATGGTAAATATTCTGCTTCTTTTGCTGCGGAGTGAGCCCTGTAGTTGACTTGTGAAAATACATCTGTGCTACTGGTATGGGCGTCACATTCTATTATTGCCAGCTCTGCTGGGAGGGGCAGTATCTTTATTAACCAGGACAATAACTCTACATGTTGTACAGGAGAGCCATCGCTTCTCCGGAACCCCCTCCATTCCCAGCGTGACAATCCTGAATGTATAGTGTATGTGACATAGGCTGAAAATGTTTACTGCATCCCCCTCTGACATATTTGTGGCCATTATCAGAGCTGTCAGTTCAGCTGCTTGTGCTGATAGTGTAGTGGCAACCTCATTTGAGCCCATATGTGAAAGTCTCCTTCATGATTACAAACCGCTGCTGCACCCGTATGCTGACAACCTGTGCTTCAATCTATCATTGATCACCCATCAACAAAGAGCATTTCTCCTCCTTCTATGGGAATTCGGGTACTTTCGGTCCCCCCATGCTGTTGGGTCGCACCTCCCTCCTGTTCATATATGAAGCCCAATCGTGCACATATTCCTCTACCTCCGCCAACTGTGCTTTGAATATCACTGGCTTGCTGAGATGTCAATGTGGACTGCGATTTTTCTTGTTTTGCAAAAAGTCAATGCTCGACATAGAGTGCAGTTAAAATACCTCCTTTTTTGTACAGTGTAGTCTGCAGACTATTTTACTGTCTGGTGACTAAATATACGTAGAAAAGGAAGAGCAGTTATGGTGTTGAGTTGTGTAAAGTGTATGGGAAGTGTAAAAGCCCTGAGTAAATATCCAATTCGGCCCACATTACACTAACCTAAGTGAATCTATCACACCAAAGCATGAGATCAACAGTAGCACCGACGAGTGCAACCGCCTGGCACTCCATAATTAAATCACAACACGAGGCACGATAGCAATACCTAAACTCGTATCCGAATGGAATGGACTATAATACGAGATTGCTCACTGTGAATTAATTGGACAGAGAGTAAATCTAGTACACTACCGACCATGGCAACTAGGAACAGGGGATCCCAACAAAATAGATACAATAAAAATGCAGTGAATGGGTACAACTTTGGAATAACTGCACAAATAGACAGCCAAGTTGCAATCACGTATGTCAGCATAATAAAAACTCAACATGGACCCACTTCCCACCAGTTCACCAATCCCAAATATCAAATAATACTTGAGGATTACAGACCAATACAAAAAATAAGCACAAGCCTGAATGAACTTCAACAAACCTATTTTTCAATTAACAGGACTGTGGACTAATCCTACAAAGACCCAAATGAAGGCTAGCACCAAGGGTCAATCTAAACACAATGAATATAGAAGACAGAATGAAGCAAAATAAGATCTGCAAATACTGTAACAGTCAATGAACACAATCTTACCTGTGAACCTCGAAAGGTAAGCCATGTGAAACCAATTGAAATATAGCCATGACAAATATGTCAGGCTATTGAATGGGTGTAACAACCAATTTGAAATCTAACCCTAGTTTACTCTCTCCTCTCCCTACCCCCACAGAAATTCTCGAAACTCTCCATTCAGCAACATAAAATCTGTAAAATGAAAGGAAAATTATGTATGTGACATGATTGCTTATTGGACAAATGAACAACATATGCAAAGACAAATGTATTCTTTCATAAAAAAGAGAACATTGTTATTTCTTGTGCCTTGAAAAATTCTGAGTAAGGGTGAAACACTTGCAGGTTCGTCCACGTGGAGATTGTTGACACCACTGCAGAACACTTGATATTGATCAAACTTTTTATGCCTCTATGAATGACACTATTGCACAGCGCTTGATGTTGATCAAGCCTTTTATGTCATTATGAATAAACATTAGAAAAACAATGATGCCACATCTAATATATATTTAATATTTAACAAAGTCGAACCTATCACCCACCGGAATGCGCACAAGTTAGCATAGGAAACCAAAGCTTAAACCTACAAACTTTCAAACTGGTTGGTGATTGCCAGTCTCCATGCCACTGTGCAGCAACAGGGCATCTCTATAAAGGACCTAAGCAGAAAATCACAAACTACTGATACATGGGCAGAGTGCACTATAACTAACTAATTTAATAACTATTATATTCCACAGCACATTATACATTATGTTTGTTTTTTGTATGATAGGGAAAAGTATTTGGGACAGAAAGATATTTCTGTCACTTTTTGTTTATCTCTAGTATACAAATGCTCCATTACTCCCATTAGCATAGAACAAAATGCGAAAGACAATGTTGGAGAATTGTATAGACTCTACCTACTTTAAGCAAAAATTAGAAGAAGATGGTGTCTATAAGATTATGTTGTTTTAGCTCAATTTGTTAACTGTTAAAGGTAGTTCCCAATGGAGCTTTTTTAGTTTTAAATTTATTTATTTTGTGTGTGTTTCTGCTGGAGGTAGAGAGAGAGGCAAGTAGAGAAGGTGGGGGAGGTAAGGGGCACCAACCACTGATAGGGAGGGGCACATTGACAGAGGAGGTTGTTGGGCCTGATCTTAAAACGAAGATAGGGGGCAGCATGCCGTATGCTCGTTCACTGAACTTTTGTCTGTGAAACGAAAGGATCAACAGGCTCTTGTATCGCTCGCGAGGCAGCAGAATGAGTTGTAGATTATCTGGTGGCAGGATCACTTGAGGAAGATGGGCTAGAGGAGGCAAGGGCACCTGGGTAGAATATGAGGGTGTGGTTGCGCATGGGGGTAGCACCAAAGGAGTAATGCGTGTGTTATCTGTGACTGAGTGCGCATTTAACATGGTCAGCCTGAGCCATAGGCACATCTCCCATGGTGGTAAAAATATCTGCCACAACCCTGATTCCTTTTAAGTGCCCATGGTAGTAGGTACCTCCACTGCCTCATCTTCATCTTCCTCTTCTTCCTCCTATGCTCGAGTGCGCCTGCTCCCTTATTCAGGCCTACAGGTGATGGTGGTGTAGCCTTGGGAGGAGGGATGGCCATGACAGGTGCCATTTCTTCAGGGCAAAATATTTTGCTGAAGCTCCCAAATCTCAAAACCTCTCAAGGTCTCTGCCAGATTGAGAATGAATAAAAGTAATGGGTGGGTCCGTTCAGAGGAACTGTCCAGAGACCTTACTCATGTCCGCATACTAAGGAGTTTAAAATAGGGCTTCAAAAGTTGGGAAACGTTGGGAAAAGTTAAGAGGTGTGGAAGGGTAACATTGTAACTTCCTAGGTTGGCCAGAATTGAGGTTTAAAAATGTCTGCGGAACACTGACAGCGGTCGCGGGCACGTCATCATTCAGAACAGACACGGTCATGTGGTGACGTTCTCCAGCATCTGCAATGTCGTCATACATCTGCGAATGTCAGAGATGAAAAAACAGTGTAGAAAGTTCATAGAAGTTTTAAGAAGGTTCTTAGCATAATGGCATAGTAAAGTTTCAACTTCAAACTTCCTAGATTAACCAAAAATGCGCTTTTAAAATGTCTGCAGAGCACCCACACTGGTCGCGGACAAGTCCTTATGCCTCAGGGGTGCAGTCACATGATGATGTTCGCTAGCATCGCGACGAAAGTGTGACATCCATGGACCAAACCTAGAATCCCAACGCACGCATGCACACAGATGTCTGCCGATAGTATGCAGTCGATTGTGCACTTATTAAAAGTGTGTCATGCAGGAATGGGCAATCGGGAATCTCAGACACTCCAGTGATGTCAGAGAGATGATTGTATGCAGACTCATGTGCAAAGTCTGCAGATGCTTAATTGGTTTTTAAAAAAATTGAACAATAAGTTCATTTAAGAAAGGGATTTGGAATCAGAGTGGGACACTTAAATAGGGCTATTTGGGGGTTTTAGATTTTTATGATCAGGTGAAGCAGGGAGATAAATAGAGCAGTGGAAATCAACTTGATTTTTAACACATCACAAGTGCTATAAAATGATTACTATATTCTCCTCTTTGTAAAGACAAGTTGGTCATTTGATTTTGTAGATTTGGTAATTGGGGATCTTTTCCTAGTAGTTCAGCTTCTTCATGATTAGTTTTGGGTGTGCAGTATAAGCAATGAGAAGCCAACATTTAATACGTTACATTATTTGCCTGCTTTATAACATATATTGTTCACTGTTAGTGGCTTGGTCATCACTCATTTCATCTTTGGGGAAGTACTCCTCCAGCCACTCAAATGTCATTTCTGTCAAAATATAGAATGGTCATATTTGCTTAAGAATAATGTTTATATAATGAATGGTTACAATAAAAAATTGACTTACTATTTAGTAAGAGATTTTTTTGCACTGTCTCCTTGTTGTGTCTCAGTGTGTGTGAATAGTTGCAGTAAACTGATGATATAAGGTGTACAGTTATGATTTGTGTTTGTTATATTCCATAATATTGTGTGCTGAATCACATTTTTTTTTTCAGTTTTGTAAAGGTTTAATTGTATATTTATGTATTTATGAGGTGTACAATATTGGTAATATTGTTTTATGTATTTCTTTTGTCATTAGAAGGGAAGAATTGTGTTGTCCCTTGATCCTACCTGGTCTCAGGGAGGTCCTCATACGTGGATACTGTCCAATGGTAGAGCTGCTACATTATAATTATAATTATTATTTTATAGGGTGCTTTATACCAAGGACCAGGTTTTAAGTGTGTGCCGTGTATTCAAACCTGTGTTGTTATGTGTAGTTTTGCTTCCAAGACAAATGCGTTGTCTGTGAGCTATCCTTCACATTGGAGTGGAGATTGATATTTAGGTATGGCCTTTGAAAATAGATATTGGGAAGTTCTAGGAAATTAGGGTGCACTGGTAAACACCTATGAAATTCAGTGAAAAATATTTGTTAAAGGGACATAATGGTTACAAGTAAAATTGAGAAACCCAAGAAATTCATGAGCTATGGTATGCTATGCAACCATAACTCCTGCCAATGCCTTGCATTGCTAAACCTAACACCCAAGACATCAAAGATGACATCACAAATTACATCATTGATAACATCACTTGTTAGTCACTTGTTAGTGTGAGGCAAGGGAGATCACACAAGTACTTTAACTTTACTCTTGTATTGGTAGTTTCAGTTTGGAAAAACTGGTCACTGTGTCTGGGTTACTTTCTTGGTGGTGTGGTAGGTGGGTGTGCAAGCACTTGAATATGAATGGGGTCTTCTGTTAGTGGTTAAGGATGTAATGATTATATTGATAGTCAATGTGTTATTCGGATATGTGTGGGCTTTGTTTTTAGATGTCATGGTGGGTGTGGGTGTTGCATTTGTAGTGTGAGTGTGATGTTATTGGTTAGTGGATTGTGTGTTTTCAGGAGTTTGAAGAGTTCCATTAGGGTTGAGGGTAAGAGGGGTTTTGATCCTTCTGTCATAGGATAAAGCTATTGTTACATAAGCTGCATGATGAGTAAACTGGGACCCATTGTGTGGTGGTCTATCGTTCATTAGTGGGTCTAACTGCATGGATTGTGTGGGCCTGGAATTAAGAAATGAGAGATTGTTTTCTACCTTTTGGCCTTCAAGCTGCTTGCTTCTCTTTTGCTAAGATACATGCTTATGTGGGGCAAGGTTGCAAATCGAAGAGACATATTTGTGTTGGTTTTCTGATGATAAGTTGCTCCTCTGTTGTGTGTATTTGCTTCAACAGGGAGTACCAATGTTTTGTTAAGATGTTTGAAAAGGCTGGTCATCTATGTTCAATGTATTGGCATTTGTTTTGGGTTCAAAATATAGCGCGCTGAACCCAGAGGTATCTAGGCGCTTGAATACTCACACCCAGCTGGCCAATGAGGAGATCTGCCCCACTCATGCACTCCAGCAGTGGTCCACTCAGGGACCACTGCGGCTCTCATACTCTTGTGTACATAAAACACCCTGGCACCAATAGTGTGGATTGGGACCAGACAGTCCCAACCAACTTCCTGGGTACCCACACACGTGACATGCATTAGTCTGTGAAAAGGGCTGGCTTTCGCAGGAGAATGCATGCCCAAATAAGGTCTCCCCAGTCACAAAGTGAAATGGGAAGGCCATCGGACAAAATGGCCAAAGGAGAAGACAAAAGACCTTGTGGCTCGACCATGATGGACACTAGCCACATACATGAGCCACACACGGTAAACATGGTATGGCTCAGTAAAAGTTAAAGAAAATACATGAAGACACTTCTGTTGCCACCAGCTTACTCCAAGGCTCGTTGTTCAGTTACCAAAATATTCTTAAGGGATGTTTACAGGCTGGAAATGCAAGGACACCAGTTCACAGTACTGTAATGTACTTGCACACTGAAATACAGTTGTCAAAAGTGGCAACAGAGTCATAACACTAAGGAAAACAATGTTTCCCAGTACTGAATGACAGAAGGAAAAATTAGTTTCCCCCGAATTATGAGCGAAAGCCCAGGAGAGTGTATCTGGAGGCAGTGTTCCACTTGCAAAAAGTCATGACAGGAGGCTGAAACAAAAGCAAAGGTTTGGGGGGTCGACAAACATAGAGGTAAAACAGCAGTAAGTGACATTTTAACAATGGTTGTATGGTTGACTGTGTCAAAAGCCACTGAGAGGGCTAGTAATATCCATCCCAGATGGAGATTGTTCTGGTTCAGTCTCTCACATAGGTCTGATGCAGACTTGTGTTTGTTCCAGTGTGTGGTTGGTTTCCACATGTGTTTTGCGTAGTCTATATATGTAGCTTACTAGATGTTTGGCTGGGTTAGGTATATTCAATATAGGCTGGTAGTTGGTGGGTTTGTTTGCGTTTCCTGAGGGGTCTTTGAGAAGTGGCTTAATGTAGGTAGTTTTGAAGCTCTCGAGTACAGTATCTGTTTCCCGTGAATGGTTCATGAAGGTGAAGAAGTTTTCTCTATTGCCTCGTTGCTGAGTATATTTTTGTAAATGTTTGGTGTTAAGGGTCTGCTGGATCGCCAGCTTTGTTACTTTCCTTGTCGACATTAGGGAAGTCTTCTTTCAAGTTCAGTGTGAAGAGATACAGTATTGTGGCCTCCTGGGGTAGCGGTGTTGGTGCTATTGGTGCTTATGTGCTTGGGCATAGGGTTGATGACATGTTGGATGTTTATGATTTTGTGTTCAAAGTAGTTTGCAAAGTCATCAGAGAGTTTCTGCGAGGGAGTCAAGATGTTATTGAAAGTAGTTGGGTTTCTTATCTCATTGATTTATTGATTTATTTGATTGGATATTTGTAAGGCGTCTACACAACAAATGGTGCTTCAAAGCGCCACAAGTTAAAAAAAGAGTGGGGTAACAAGGGAGAAAGTTAGCAATAATGGTCCTACTAGGCCTTGTGATATTTGGATCGTGTAAGTTCAGTAACAAGAAGTGTGAGGGAGAATGGGATAATGTTGAACATCTCTTTTTGTACATTGCTTGCCCAAGTTGGCAGAGTGTAGCTTCTTTGCTCTAAGCATTCTAGAGCCATATTTGATTTTGGTACGTGATTTTGTCCTGTTGGGTATAATGCCTGTACATGTTTCCTCAAGTTAAATTAATACATCTTTTATATCACGCTTAATACCAGAAACCAGTTCCTAAACAAAGGACCAGGATTCAAACCTGTGTTGCTCTACATTGTCTTGCTTCCAAGAAAAATGTGTTTCCCCCGAGCTATCCTCCCAACTCAATGTTTTCATTTTTTTCTTTTTTAGTGCTCAGAGATGTGAGGTAAACAATCATGTGGATATTTTCCTCTGGAAGGGGGTTCAGAGTTTGTTTGCAGGAATGGAGTCTTGTGCCTCTGTGGTCTATTTATGAACAGCATATATTTGTTTTTCTTCTGGCAATGTGTCTAGGAGCGAGTGTTTTCATGGATTTCAGTATGCTACTGAGTTCCAAGGTATTGAGGGATTTTCTAAATTGGTTTTATATTACTGTGACTGCAATAAAGTTGCATTGGTGCATGAATCAAAAAAGGATTCATAAAGTCGTCACTTCAGATAAAGTTTCCTGGTAGATGCTATTGTACTCACTTCAACTATGATCTTGAGTTAATCTGCCTAATACTTGAAGTGAGTGTTAAGGTTGGAATTGTCATATAGAGTGACTGTTTAAACTTCTGCGTTTTATGGCTCAGTTTCCAGTGGTATATATTAAACAGCCAAATACCTCACCACATCTTATGAGAAGACTCACCCACACAGATGAACATGCAATTAAAGGAATTTTCGGCAATGGTAAACACATATGGTAGCTCCCATGTCACTTTCCTGTGGGAATATATCCTTGCAAACTCCTTCATGATCCTCATCTCTGCTGTTGCACTGCTTATGAATAGTCAGTCCCCACGCACATTGAAAAGAGAATGAAAATGCATCACACTGGAAGACCTTCAGACAATTATGCATGTCTCCTATCCAGAAAGGTCCATGTGGTGACCCACAAGCCTGTGCATAGGACTTTACATGTTCCATTGATATATAACAAACATGTTCACCAAGTGAGAAGGAAAATATCAAGCGCTCTGTGGTAATAACACTTAACTATATGCTAAGCGAGTAACCAAAATTAACAAAACAAGGAAAATTGATGAATGGAAAACCTCAGGAGGAAGAACTAATGACACATTGGCAATCTCAGCTAATCAAACTCAGGATCTACTGGCCCTAAAAACTCAAACCATGTTTTCATGTTATTGTTTAAAGCAGATAAATAACTCGAGTAGTGGAGTCTGTAAAGGTGTTAGGTAGCCAGCGTTTGGACTTGAGTTGCTGAGGGTGGGTGCGTGACATGAGAAGGATTGTTTGCGGTCCTCTGCTTGGGGATGAGTTGTGAGTGGAGCCAGTTAGTCTATTTGCTGGGTGAGGAGCTTTGTAGATGATACATGTAGTCTTGAACAGTATCTTGGCATGGAGAGGAAGCAACTTAGCTTGTGTAGTTTGGGTAATTTAGTCACATTTTTCTGCACCCATATTCGGATGTGCTGCAGTATGATGACTGCATTTAAGCGAGGCAAATGAATGGCTGCAAGCCCCATCAGAAGGGCTTTTTCCACAGCAGTGTGCGAAGTCGCATGGGCACATACTACTATCCAAAAGCCCTGTGGTGAGATGAAGCGTTTAAAGCAAGATCATTTGGACCTTCTTGTCTGTGTGTTCCTCCAAGGACAGTGTGCTGTCATTTGTGAAGCCTAAGTATTGTGCTGAATCTGAGTATTGCAGATCAAATCTTTGTAGGTGAATATTATTGAGCCATTGTTGGGCAAGTTGTTTTTTATCGGTTGGGCAGATGAGGATACATTTGTTCTTTAAAGGGATTACATTTTTGGTAGTCATTCAACATCCAGAACTTGATTATGGCTGGGAAATAGTGGAGATGACTGATTTACTATAGGCTTTTTACATTCATGTACGAGTGAGTATCATCCACGTATTGGTGGATAGCTATATAAGGATCTTTAAGCTATGCTCCCAGAGGTTCCATGTACATTTGTTTTTTAAAATATTGCTGAAAGGATGGACCCTTGGGGGACTCAGAAATACACTGGTAGTCAGTTGGAACACAACATCTTCATCTGGAAAGCCTGTTGTCTGATGAGAGTTAAGAGGTAAATCAGTTCAGGACAGTACCAGAGAATACCATTCTGTCAGCGAGGAGGTAGAGGAGGATGCAGTGGTCAATGTTTTGAATGCAGAGAAAATGTCAAAGAGGATGAGGAGGCACGAGATGACATTATCTATGATTTGGTGGACATCATCCACCACCTGAATGGTGGCTGTCTCAATGCTACACTTGTGGCACAACCCTTGATAGTCATTTAGTAGGTGCAGTTGTTCAATTCTGGAAGTAGTTGCATGGCTACTATTTTTTCCAAGGGTTTGCCAATAAAGCAGAGGTTTGTAATGGGCTGGTAGTTGGTCAGGTCCTCTGAGTCTAGGGTCGGTTTTTAAAATGGGGCCATATGAGACCAGTCCTGTGGGTGTCTGGGAATTACCCTTCAGTGAGGGAGGCATTAATGATGCTGTTGAATGCATTAAACAATTGACCGAACAATTGTTTAATGATTGAGGCTGTGATGATATCATAAGATTAGGAGGTAGGTTTTAGGAAATCTGGGGAAAAAAAATACATGAGAATTTGGTTCAGAGGGGCAGTGCGCACGTTACCTTGTAGGAGAGGACTAATTATGTGGGAGGTTAGTTCAATGGTCAGTCAGATTTTGACTATTTTCATAAAAACAATTGTTGATTCCATCACATTGTCCTTGAGGTGCTGTCACCTCTGAGTCAGGCCAGAGTTTGGTACAATGATTTACTACTTTGAAGAGGGCTTTGCTCCTATTAATGGCTGCTGAAATTGTGGTGGAGTAGTAAGCAGCTTTGTCACTGGTAATCAGAATCCCATGGTTGGAGCTGAAAGATTTGTGGTTGGTAAATTCTCCATGGAGATGTTTATTTTGCACCATACTTTATCTAGAGCGGGTATGAGTGTTCATCTGTTTTATAGCAGATTTGTTGAATAATTCCAGGAGGACCGCTACATTCCCAGTATTAGGTATGTCTGTGAAGCATGCTTTTAGCCCATTGACTGGGAAGGTTTTGAAAGAGTGATGCTGAGTGAGGGAGCATTTAGCCTGACCTTTGTGGGCTTTGGTCGGGTGGGTGATCGACAGTGGGAAGGTGGTGTGATTAGGCCAGTCAAGTAGGATAGGGTCCACACAGGTGATGAAGGGGGTGTGGTGGGGTGATGTAAAGAGTGCTCAGGGCGAAATTTGGTTTAGGGAAGAGAGAACATGGTTGTTTTGTAGAACTGGAATCTCTGCTTACACAAAGGCAGGACATGCTGAACAAACCTATGAAAGAGAGATGGACAGCTTGCAATATATTTAACTCTTCCACAGGTTTTGTCCCGACCTATTTGAAGTTGTTGCCAATGGAGTGTTCATGTGGGAATTTGCAGGAGAACCTCTGACAGGCATCGGTGAAAGTGTTGGGCAAAGATATAACTAAGTCTAGGGTGTTGACTTTGTTGTGCCAGGGGCAGGTCACAATTTGCTTAACGTCCATAGATCTTGTCAGTGCGAGAAGCTCTCTTAGAGAGAGTGTGGTTGTCAAAGTGAGACTCTGGGTTAGTAATGAAAAAATCTCTGGGCAAGACATTATTAGTGAATGATAATGTGGCAGGGGAGGATAAATTGGAGATGTCGGCAATGAAAGAGTACTTCTGCAAGGTAGTCTCTAGATAAGGTGGAAGGCAATGCATTCCTTATGAGATATAGGCAACAGGCAGGTGAATGATTCAAATACACTGTTTCTGGGAGAGCGGATGAGCGTGCATGGCCAATCGATCCCGTCGATGGCTGGCATGTTGGGTACAGTAATCTGGATATAGGTGGACATTAAAACATGGGGGTATGATGAGGTAAACTGTTTTCTGTGATGAACAGAGTGGCAACGTTGTTGTACGAGATGAGGTCATCGAACTCTGTGGCATGAGAAACTACTGATCAAGCATTAATCAGCAAAGAGGACAAGGATGTAGTTTGAGGGTGTTGGATGGTTGCAATGGTGATATTTATTGTGTTTTCTGGGGTAGCATGCCAGGGCTGTCCTGGGCACTTGGCCGTTCATACCCTAGAGAGGGTGGGCATATGCTGTGGAGATTTGATACACATGATGATGTATTTTTGTGAGTAGTAGTAGCTGCTGCTTTTTAGGTGAAATGCAGGATAGCCGATCTGGCCCTTAACTCTCTCAGGCCCTAGCAGGCACCCAGACAATTTGGAACATGTCATCCCATGGTAGCAAATCGGTAACTTCACACATCTTTGCAACATCACCACATACCGCTGTACCAATGAAGAGGAACAGAGAAATCATCAGCTGGACCAAAGACAACTTATATCAGACAATGCATAAGGACTGGAATCAATCCTACCACTTTACATTATTATAGTTTAAAATCATAGGGCCTCATTATAAGCTTTCCAGTCCGGTAACAACGGTACCAGTAATCTTGCTGGTACCATTGTTACCGGACCGGAAAACTAAGAGTTCTGCTTGCGGGTGCCTTCCTGCCCACCAGGTCTGACCTAGCGGGCGTACGGGAACCCACGAGCAGACCATGTTGGAGGTACCTGTACCATTCATGTATGAACATGTCCCCCTCTTTTGGATCGTGCTTAGCTACTCCAAGAAATAGTCACCCAATTAATAAAGAATGTACTGCAAATTTCATTGGCCATGGTAGAACTGCCCAAAGTCCAATCATCCTGACATAGAGAAGCTCATCAGAGAATGTATTTACAAACAGCTACTAGGTATGTGAAATCTAATAACATACTGTATACTCACAGCCAGGCTTCAGGCCAATGAGAGGAAGTGAATCGACAATCATGGCTAAGTGGAACAATTTAAATAACAACACAAATTACAATGCATCAAGAACTCACATCCTTCTGTGTACCTCAGAGAACTTTGATACAATTTGCCACCATATCTCTTTTTAAAAACTGATTGAAGCAGGACAGAGGCTAACAATATCACACTGAATGATGTAATTTAGCTCAAAAGGAAGGAAGTCAACACAGCAAAGGATAAAGCAAGAAGTAAGAATCGCAAATACTTATTATTCCTGTTTTATCTGACAAAGTGAGTATACTTTGTAGCTAGGGATACATAAACATGGAGTGAAATTGGGATTTGCTTGCTTAATACGGGAGAGAAATGTTGCTGAATGAGTTATCGAGGATGATGCTCTACACGACTAAGCAGAGATCTTTGTGTCAGTCTCTGCAGGTAGTAATGTATGATTGTGTGAACTAAAAGGAAATTGGAAGGTTGTTAGACACACACTGGAGGTATTGGTGGAAGGATTGGTTGAAGAGCTGGAGTAAGGTGTGCACAATTAAATATGTAGGGATAATGATGGATGGTATTAATATATTATGGTTGGAGTCTGGCAAGGCAAAGCAAACCAACTTAGGTTGGAATTTCATTTTATAGCTTACAATGTGTCCTGCTAGTACCAGAACATTAGTGAGATTGTAAAGATCATAGGGAATGAATTATACTATATTATGGATAGTACCCAAATATTATTTTGTTAGTTAAGTTAGTAAGTAGGGGAGGTAGTGGTGTGGTGTTAATGGTAGTAAGGGTGTGGTGATAAATGCTAAATGTATAGTGCTAACAAGTAGAGGCGCAAACTAAGGCGAGTAACGTTTTGAACAACTGCTATGATGTAAATATGGTAGCTCAAAATAATTCTGTGATTGTGCAGGATGTTAAGAACAAAGTATTTTGGGAGATATTTTTGTATATTTCAGTAAATGTTTTTGATCTATGCTATTTTTTGTTTGATGTTTGTTATATAAATGTGTATCACGTCAGAAGCTGGTTAATATAAAGATGTGTCTAGTCTCGGCTTGGTTCCTATCAAAACATAATGAGTATAATTCCATTTATGCATTGTTGGTGTTATTACAGAACTATTAAGAATGGTCCGTGTTAACCAGAGGGAGGGGAGATTTATAAGGAAGAAATGGAAAGGCAGTGAGATTGGGCGATAAGATGAGTTAGTTGACATACTGTTCCTGGAATGTGAAGGGTTTAAATAATCCCTGGAAAAGGAAGGAGGTTATGCTGAGATTAAAGAGCGAAAGTATGGATGTGGTCCTTTTATGGGAAACCCATTTATTGGAAGAGTAAAAACATCTGATGAGTAACACTAGGTATAATAAGGTGTTGTTAAATTGTTATGTTTCAAAATCAAGAGGAGTGGTGATACTATTTCGCAGAAGATTGAATATGAGTGTGGAGAGGGTGTCCATGGATGATGAAGGAAGAGAGATTTTAGTTTATAAAAGGTCCCTATGCAGCGGGAAACAACTTTTTAAAGAAAATAGCACCTATGTTGCAGAATATGTGTGGAGAGCACATTGTGTTGGGAGGTGATTTTAATTGTGTCCTCAATCATATGTTGGATCGCATGGCACAGTGCTGGTATACGGCGGAGAGCACTAGTAGAGCGTTTCATGATCTTCTAAATAGTCCGGACTTGGTGGATATATGGAGAATTTTACATCTTTGGGATAGGGAGTTTTCTTTCTTTTCACCAGTATATAACTCGTACTCTAGAATAGATTATTTTTGAATCTCTGAAAGACTTACTGGGAAAACAGTTGAAGCAAAGATATTGGTACGTAGTTTATCAGATCATTCAATGATTAAGTTAAAGTTAGAGTTAGGTGGTGCAAAATCTGCTACTTTGAGATGGCGTTTAAAGACATATATTAAAGGATCAAAATGTGCTGGCATCTCTGAAATCATTTGTTGAATCATTTTATGAAATAAATAAAGGTTCAGCTGATGAATTAGTAGTTTGGAACAGTTTAAAGGCAGCAGTTAGGGGAAGTTGATGAACATTACATCCCGTATGAGAAAAAACAGGATGGCAGAATTGAGGCATCTGGAGAGAAGGTGAGCTACAGAGAAAATTCAAATTAACAAGGAATAATAAGGATAAGGTGATAATGTAGTTTATTATAATTATTTATGACAGAGGGAGTTATGTGTCCAACGATGCAGGAGGCATGTATTACAGTTATTCCAAAACCTGGTAAGGATCACACTAAGTATTAGAGTTACAGGTCAATATCATTGCTTAACGTAGATGTGAAAATATATCCAGGATATTGGCCAATTGGCTGAATATGTGCATTGGAGGATTGAGTGAGCATTCACAGGTTGGATTCATGCGTGGAAGGAGGCATGGATATGATCATATTAGGACTATTGTAGATTTAATGGGGCTCTCTAAAGAAGAAGTGGAGAATATTCTGCTGATCTTTATGGACGCTGAGAAAGCATTCAATGGAGTCAATTGGCCTTTCTGGATCACGCACTTAAGAAGATGGGATTTGGTAATGCCTTTTTGAGAACTAAAAAATCTCTGCACTCCTTGATCAGTGCAAGACTATGGGTAAATGGAGAGCTTTCCACCTCGTTTTTCACCTTGTTTCCGTTGTCATGGGGTACTAGACAGGGGTGTCCATTATCACCTCTCCTCTTTAACTTGGCATTAGAGTCCTCAATAACTTATATCAGAAAGGAACAAGAAATACGAGGGCTCAGAGTCGGGGACAGGGAAATCAAAGTACTATGTTATGCGGATGACATGATGACAATTTTGGCGAATCCAAAGGAGGGAGGGACTAAACTAAAGAGTATAATTGAGGAGATGGGTCGTCTGTCGGGTCATAAGAGCAATTGGTAGAAATCAGTGTTTTTTCCATTGAATAGTGCTCAACCACGCATTGACTTGAGTTCATGGAATTGTCAGTGTGCTACAGATAGTGTGAAGTCTTTGGGGGGTCTATTTAGTTTGGGATGTAAAAAGGATGGTGGAATTTAATGTAGCCAGGATAATTGAGGCAATTTAGAAGGACTTGCTGAAATGGGATTGTCTAATACTTGGGTCAATGCAATAAAAATGGTGCTTCTACCCAAATTTCTTCATATAATTCAATCTATTCCACTTAAATTCACCAAGAAGGTTATTAGACACATGGATCCAATTTTCCTGAATGTTCTATGGGTTGAAGGCTAGAATCCTGCAATATGTTTTGATCCGGCCAGTGCATGAGGGGGGCTTTGGGTACCCAATCCTGAAGAATTACTGCATGGGGTTTGTGTTGAAGAAAGCTGCATTATATTTTAATGAAGGAAATAATGATATGCCATTGCGGATGATTATAGAGGAGAAGTTTCTGCCATTTTTGTTGCAAGATGTGTATACAAACAATGCTGCATTTGGTTGCCAAACTGCCTGCAACGGCAGTAACGGGAGAGGCTTTGAGATCTTCTATGGCCAATGGAGGAGAGAAAATATGGAATATGGATTCATTATGAGGCATCATTATAGTATAACTTAGGGTTGCAGATTAGAAATAAGACTGTATGCTGGCGAAGTTGGTTGAAGAGAAGTATTTTAAGGGTGTGTAATGTGTGGAAGGATGGACAAATGGTCTTGTTTGGCATGCTCAGGGCGAAATTTGGTTTAGGGAAGAGAGAACATGGTTGTTTTGTAGAACTGGAATCTCTGCTTACACAAAGGCAGGACATGCTGAACAAACCTATGAAAGAGAGATGGACAGCTTGCAATATATTTAACTCTTCCACAGGTTTTGTCTCAACCTATTTGAAGTTGTTGCCAATGGAGTGTTCATGTGGGAATTTGCAGGAGAACCTCTGACAGGCATCGGTGAAAGTGTTGGGCAAAGATATAACTAAGAAGGATTGGGACAATTTAATAAGAATTGGTACAAATTCTAAAATGGATTTGAACTTGCGATACATACGTCAACGGATTTTGTGCCGTCTGTACTGGTCACAGGGGTGTAGGATGGAAAACGTAGGCATGACTAATGATGATTTGTGTTGGGGTTGCGGTCAAAAAGGGGGCACACTGTTACATACGTTGTGGGATTGTCCGAGAGTGGTGGGATTCTGGAGCGAAGTTCTGAATAGGATGGACACAATACTGGAAGTACAGTTACCTAGGTAACCATTCTCAGCTATTTTGCTTTTTAACTTTGGGAGGTGTATGATAGCTACCGAACATAGTGGGTGGATTAACAGAGTGTTGATGGTGGCTGCTAAACAAATCCTGAGGATTTGGAAATTGAGGAAAAAACCTTATGTAGAAGGTTGGTTATTAGATTTGCAAACTCTGGCTAGTTACGAGAAAGTTATGTTTAAAAAGCAGGTGCAGGAAGGTAAATACTCTGAGATTTGGGGATCATTTGATTAATTGTATAGCTGAGGCAGGTATCTTTATAGTGAAGGGTTAACAAGACGTGAAGGGTATGGAAATAATAAGGAGCTTTGTCTTTTTGTTTGTTGGTGTCTGTGGTGTATGTATTGTCTAGCTTTGACATCCCTGCTTTTGTGTTGTACCAACGTATTGAAATGATTTATTGTTGATAATGTAATGGAATGTTCTTATGGTTAGTATATTGTTTAGATTTGTTGACGCAGCAAAAATTTGAAGTGGAAAAGTATTACATGAATGTTTTGAATATGTGTTTGTTGTCCTTCTTTAAAATGATAAATAAAGAGGTTTATTTTTAAAAAGGGACAGAGCCATCTATGTTATGTTATGTTCTGTATATTTACACAGAGCAACAACCACCAACAAGGGCATCTTTGCGCTAAAAGCTGAAAAACAGGAATCAAAACCCAGAAGCAAAGACCAATTAAAAGAGGGACGTTTTCTGCAACCGACGAAAAGATAAATGATGCTCAACAGCACGCAGATACCATGCTAATTTATTCCATAGTCGAGCAGCTGCAACGGGTAAAGAAGGTCCACCAAGTCTTGTCCGATTAAACCTGGTGCCTCGGACGAGCAAAGAGAACGAGTTGGACTATAGTGGCAGAATTTAGCTTGCAAATATTCTGGTCCAATGTGATAAAAAAAAACATGGTGGACAATACAGACTGCTTTGAATTCCACCCGTTTGATGACAGAGAGCCATTGTAGATGACAGAGTAAAAGGGAAATATGAGCATGAAGAGCAGTAAAAGTGGCAGCTCTATCAGCAGAATTTTGTAATATCTGCAAGTGGTGCAGCAGGTAGGCTGGTTGAGAAAGGTACAACATATTACTGTAATGCAGAATACCAGGCATAGGCGAAGATACCACCGGTGCATGAAGATGACCTGGCAAAATAAGGAGCATTTTTTGACAGGCCATCATTCAGTTCAAACACTAACTATGTCATGTGCAGCATTTGACACAGCACCGATCTTCCTCCCTTTCAGTCTATTATTTATATGGCTCTCTCACGGATATCATCAGTATTTGGCATCAACATTATCAACTAACTAAACCCAGACTCAACAAATCAAGAATCTAAACTTACAAGATGTTTGTTGCTAATAGAGTAACACTCAATCCTGAAAAGGTGGAAATAATGTAACAAAGATAAATTTTTTTTCCTGGTGAGTTGAGATTTTGCCCTCAGACCAATAAAACAGGAAACAATCTCAGTATTTGTATTGATAGATGTTTCATCCAAGAGTCACACACCAAAGTACTGATTAGAAATTGCTTCCTCCACTTAAGATGTGTCTGATGTGTCATGCTAAACTTGCCATTCCCACACAGAACAAGTGCAGTCATCACATTTGTATTATCATGACTGGTTTATACCAGTGGCTAAAACATTGACTCAAAAGATTACTTTTTTAACAGCATGCAGAGAGTGCAACATTCAGCAGCTTGATTGATTAAAGACTGACAAGATGAGAACCTATCTCACCAGCTGCCCTGACCGTTTACCTGCTTCAAAATGCAGGATAAAATCTAAAACACTCTGCACCATTATCAAGGCTTCCACTGAATTTTCCAGGAATTAACCAGAAAGATGTTCACTCCTTAGTCCTGGAATGATGCTATGATCCAGAAGGGAATGCCACATAGGGATTATGGGCACTTATCGCTGTAACAATATCCCTGGCTAAACAACCTTGCAAATAGGAGAAACATCTGAACTTTTGGAGACATATGAAAACAAATATATTTGTTAGTTGAATGGGAAGGACAATATTACCTTTGTGGAAACCTCACATGAGACCGGAACTGAATCAAAGATAGAGGATACCCATAATACTGCAACAACACATATGGGGATACATGAAAAAAGCAACACCTGCACCATATTTGCCAAAAAAATCAGCACTTATCATCTACTCAACGCATCAAGAAAGAATAAAAAATGACTTGTGATACTTATGTAGAACTGGAATAGAAATAAAAAACACAGACACAGGAAAGCATCCCTTCAACAATGACATTCCTTCAACAGGATGTGCATCAGGTTGCTCAACGTAGCAAAATTAAATCGTAAAGTGTCTCAGACATCAAAAATAAGAAACCAAATCCCTTTCTGGGACGTAATATTGAGTTGAACTGATCACAACACACCCAACTTCATGCCAAGATATCATCCCTTAACGCAGCCCCCCTAGCAACTCTACACTCACCAAGTTGCCTGGCAAATAACAAGTCAGAAAATTCCTTTTTGGGACTGCCCACATAGTCATAAAATATCCCTCATCATCACTAAATAATCATGGAAAACCCTCTGGGGAGTCATACAAAACAATATGCATGAAAGTACCTTACCAATACATGCAATCGCTGAAAACCATAAAGAAGAAGGAGAATGTCTTGGTTCTGCTCAAATGAAAAGCTGAGAAAAAATCCAAGTAACCCACTAATCAGACCATCACACTAATTAATTCTACTGTATGATACATATATCAACCAGCAAACATACACAGCACAGTCCTACCACTTGAACAATTCTCAGGCATATAGTCAACATTCTTCACCTTGAATCAAAACCCACCCTAGCAAACCACTGACGCCCAGCTATACTGATAGGGCAAAACATGCATACAGCACAGCAATTGAAAACTCCTGAGTCTCCCCTTATACCTTATTCCAGCTCATCAGAATATCACTTACACACAATGGGAGCTTCCGATGTCAACCACAAAACCTACCCTTTCTCTTCTGAAACACAAAGACTACACACATGGCTGTTCTTGTACTATCCAATATTTATTTACATTATAATAGCTGGAAAGTCGTGGCTTTGGGAAAATGGGAGGGTGGCGTTTTCTCTTTGGGTTTCTTTGCAGTGATGTTGATTATTTAAGCTAAAATGGGTTTCATTCATTCTGGCTCTTAAAATAGGTATGTTTGTTTGACCACTCAAAACATTTTATATTATTGAGCCATTGAATTACCAAACATTTCACACTTCTCGTATTTGAGCGAGGCGAGGAAGGGTCCACAACAGCTTACACCTCTTATGTGGGTCCATTTGAAGTTGTCTGTGGCACAATTTGTCACATTACAATCCACAATCTTAGTGCCATAGAACTACAATACTTTGTACATGTTAGTTAAATGGTATCCTGTTTTCATAACCTATGAAACTTCCTAGAAAAAGATTTTACCTACCATATAAAGTGCAATATTCAACAGAAGGTAAGTGTACCAAAACATATTATTTGTATTAATAAAGTCACAGTTCGCTGTTAAAATATTTTCTTCAGCCAAGTGTTAAAACACTTTGTGAAAAAGTACACATTAAAGAAACTGTGCAGTCATCAAAGCTCTGTTTCACAGATTACACTCGTTAAAAACAACATAAAAACACACTATCCCTAAATCAATGTCAACAACTCAGAGCCAAAGAAGCCCCCTATTGCACCACCTTGCCTGACTAGGAACAAACATAACATCACCGATGAGGCTATAATACCTTTGGTAGTCCCCATACTTAATGCACTACCTGTCACAAACGACCTGAATCTGTTGGTTAACACCTACAATGACTCCATGACCAAAGCCATAGACACCATTGTCGCTCTAAAACTGTGCAAAGGCAAACCTAGAGCTTATCTGAACTCCTGGTTCACCCCAGAACTTAAACTACTACGTACAGAAAAAAAGAAAACTTGAGACACTCTGGAAAATGAACCCCTCTACAGAAAATAAAGTTAAGCTAACCAACATCACTGCTACACATAAAATTGAAATAATCCATACCAAAAAAGAAATGTTCAACTTCAGAATAAACCAGGCAGGAGCCAGCACTAGAGAATTATTTAACATCTTAAAGGAATTAGAAAACCCTAATCCACCTGTAGATACCTGCACCAAGGACAAACCTTGGTGCACCAGCATTCAAATTGCTCTCTCCAACAAAATCATAGGGCACCAGGCCAAATAGCTGACAAACGGCACCAATTTACCTCCGGCAATCTCACCAGTCCAATCATGCCATCGACCGCACACCTTACAAAAAATCATAGCATCGCTGAAACCATCTAACTGTAAAGGTGGCAGTTGCCCAGCTCAGATCATAAAAGATGCAGCCACAGATTTATCTCCTTTTACTACCAAAATTATAAACTCTTCATTCACCAGCAACTCAGTCCCAAGTAACCTGAAAAAATCTTGGGTTCTCCCATTGCTCAAGAAACAAACACTAGATCCGTCTATACCCACTAATTATAGACTGATCACCACATCTTAGATAGAGTTGCATACTTGCAAATTCAAGACTATCTAGAGACAAACCAACTATTAGGAATCCGTCAGTCTGGCTTTAGACCCCAACATGAAACGGAAACTGCCCTTGTTGGCCTTAAGAGTCAGATCGACAAACTAAAAGACAAAGGTAGAGTTGCCATCCTATTTCTCTTAGACTTATCGGCAGCCTTTGATCTGGTCGACCATAAAATCCTATGCAACCACCTGTCATGGACAGCACACTTTTCCAACTCTGCTGTCACGTGGATCCAATCTTTCCTTTCAAATAGAACCATGCGTGTTTTCTCAGCCACAGCTGCGGCCAACCCGATCCCCATCACCTGAGGTGTCCCCCAAGGCTACTGTGTATCGCCCACTTTGTACAATATCTTTACAAATCCCCTAATCGACAAACTGGACCATCTGGGTGTCACCTACACCTACTATGCAGATGACACCCACATACTCCTTACACTATCAGGCCTCTATGACTCTGATGTCTGCATCATCATTCAGGCATGGATGGCCACACATGGCCTCTGCCTGAATGATGATAAGACTGAGCTACTCCTAGTCGGTTCACCCAACAACCTGCTGAAAATTAGTCTCAACTACAGTAGCATCCTCATTGATGGCAACAACATACCTATGGCCAAGGATGTAAAAACCCTTGGCTTCTACCTCGATGCCAATACCAATCTAACCAAACAAGTAAATATGACTGCCTCAGCCACTGACTACAATGGCAAACTGATCAGGGCTTGCAGACACCTAGTGTCTTCCAATAGCTGCCTTATACGGGCCAGAGCACTTATACAGTCCAAACACGACTACTGCAATGGCTTATACTTAGGCATCAACAAATCCATAATTAATAAATTGTGGGTTCTGCAAGAAAATGCACTCAGAGCTGCATTAAACATACCTAGAAGAGAGCAAATTTCTGCAACGCGTAAGTAGTATAAATGGCTCTCCATACAAGAAATTATTGACTTCAAAATCCATCTGCCTCACCTACAAAGCTTTGAAGCACCAAGCCCCACCATATCTCACAGACAAATGTACTCTGAAATCGTCAGGCAGAATTACTAGATCTACCAACACATCTTGCCAGGTATATCCTAAAAAGAGCTGGTGGAACCAGTTTCCAGGTTCTAGCCTCCCAATTATGGAACACACTTCCACAGGACATCAAAACTATTCTAACCTTTCAAATATTCAGAAGTCACGTCATCACAGGGTTACTGAATACAAATGAACACCACCTACCTTACACTTGACATCACCCTGCACTCCCATTCCCTTTACTTTATATATCATTCTCCTTGCCTCATATTTCACATCTTTCTATGCCCCCACCTACCTTTGCCTTTCCTTTGCTATCTGAATGTATTATCTGTAATCTGTCTGTATAAACTGCATAAACTGCATCTTAGTAACCATTACCTTCACCTCAAGCGCCCAGATACCCCTGTATCAGGCGCATTATATAAAAAATAAAAATAAATAAACACACAAACAAAATACAAAAAGAGTATGCATTTGCCATTCAATAACACCTACTGCAATTTTATTTATTTTATGTATTGCCTATTTATAATGGGCCTATAAGCAAATGGTGTTCAAGGCGCAATAAGACAAAGTGGGAGGGGACAGGAAATAAGAAAAACAAAAATGGTCCTACTTGGCCTTATGTGATTCGGTGCATGCAAGTGCAGTAACAAGAAGTGCAGCGGTGTGGCGAGGGGGTTAAGTGCCGGCCTGAGCGGAAAACACTAATGCTAAGGAGGGAAAGGAAGTGCAGGTCACAGTGGTGAGCGCAGAATTTCTGGGGGGGAGGGGAAGGGGTGGAGGGCCACTGGGTTAGAAAAGTGCTAATGGGAGGTCAGGTGCAAAAGTGCCAGTGGAATGCAGAGAATGCAGTGGAAGGAAGGTCCATGTGTGAAGTGTAAGGACAGGACAGGATGGACTCAAAAGGGGTGCAGACCCAGCCAGGCTAGTGCAGGGGGAAGTAGCCCGGTAAAGCAAGCACAGGTTAGGGGGAGGGTCAGGGAATATCCCCTTTTGGGATAGACAGTTTGATGATGGCCTGATGCCCTGTATGAAGCTGAAGGAACCAGGCAGGGAAGGGGAAGAGAAAAAGAGGGTCTTGATTAGCTTTCGGAACTTAAAGAGATCCGGCTCAAGTATGAGAGGGGCAGGGAGGCCATTTCAGAGTGAGGCACCTGCAGAAGAAGAAAGAGATCTACCACCCACTCTGTGCTTGGAAAAGCATCTGATCTGTAGAGAGTTGGAACTAGAAGACTGAAGATCTCAAGCAGGGAGGTATTTTAGGCAGAGAGAGTTGGATGTAATGGGGCCCCAGGTCCTAGAAAGCCTTGTGGATGAGGCAGAGATTTTAGTGCTGGAGAGATGCGTTCCCTGGGCTTGAGGATTAGTTGAAGGGATGAATGGAGGATTTAGGCAGATTGAAGAAAAGGTGGTTGCAGTAGTCCAGCCTAGAGAGCACCAGAGCTCTGGAGACATTGGGCCTCATTCCGAGATTGGTGGTAGTCATGGTGCTATTTGTGCCATGACTGTCACCAAAAACTGGTCCGGCACCGGTATGGTTCAATTGGGAATTACCGGTGTAGGCCAACCTTTGCGGAACTGGTAAGTCCCCATTGAAAAAGCCATTCCCCATTTCCATTGAGCACCCATAGGGCTCAATGGGAATGGGGAGGGCACAAATAACGGGCTTGCGTATGTCAAGTCTGTTATTTGCGCCCTGGTCCCTTAACGGGTCCCGTCCATAACGCCAGGTCAGACGAGGCGTTAAAGGAGGGACCTGCTAAGGGACCTTGTAGTAGGGTGGTAAGGGATTACAGGCACCGGTCTCCTTACCGGTGCCCGGTATCCCTTACCACCCAACTTGTAATGAGGCCCATTGAGTTTCTGGTGAAAGGTGAGAAATGGGAGAATACCTCTGAGGGGAGGTGCAGCTGGAAGTGGGCCTTCTTGGCAAGGTCCATGATGTGAGCAGAGTAGGAGAGAGCGGAGTCAATATAAATACCAGTATCTCTCGCTCCTAGAAAAGAAAAGAAATACAAATTAAGGTTTTACATAGCCATGTCTCAAATGAAAAGCTGAACAGCTAGATTTAAATTTATTGGTGCATACACCACAGGTGAAAATAGGTCAAAATTACCCACTCTCTGACTTTGCTCTAACAAGTCAAGCCTAAATGAAAAGGTAATGAAATTGTCTCGAATTCTCGAATTACCCAGGATTGTTTCTTTACAGTGGTTACATTGCTACTGCGAAATAGTGGAAGAAGTTCTATTCTTCTCAATTAATGTTATCTTTGTAAAAATATTAAGAAGTGGGCAATATTTTGTATGGAGACTGGACAACATTTACAATAAATTACTCTTCTATTAATGTGTTTTCACCTAGCAGCCAAAATCCCCTGCCTCAATGCAAACCATCTTTGAAGACCTTTCTCCAAATGCACCACATCAGCCCTTTATGGCGTGAATCCCATAGCATATCACATTTTGCACCAACATAGCCTTACTATAAGGGGTGGTTGAGTAGCACTTATTTGCCAAGATTCTATGGACATTCTTATAAGATGTCCACCATTATTGGAAATTCTGATGTTTTGCATGCAACTAGTCTTTTTCATCTAGTATTACTCTTGATCCTGTTCTTATTTATCAGCCTGACTCTAATGCCCTTGAGCTTTTAACCATTTCATCTCCTCAGACTTTCTTTAGCTGCTCATCAAGGGCCTTCATTATCAGTTTGCATCACATCAACACAAGTGATATTTCAGGCACTCAAGTTAGTCCAGTTTTTTTTTTTAATCAGTTAAAAAGTTAACTGAGCTGGTCACATGATATACTGCATTCTTGATCATTCTGCTTAGTTAACAGCAGGAACACATCAATCTTACCCTGGGCTGATCATGATGGAACACTTTTCTTTTTCAAACTAAACCATTGGATTGGGTCCTCACGGGCCTGTGAATAACCCAAATGTGTATCATGAATGGTCCAACTTGACACCTGATCACATTGATCATTTTTTCAAGAAACGGCCCGAAAACTTTGCAGCCAGGAAAGCTTGAAAATTCTCCCAGCAACATTCTGAATCGATGTAGTAGCTCTAGCTCCAAGTAAAAATAATGATGGACATTCTAAAACCATATACGTTTTCAAACTTCTGAAATATAACAATACAATCCTGACAGTAAAAAAAAAAACAATTGATTTTATCTGAGCTTCTCCTGCCTTAATCTACCTGAAGAGATATTTAAAGTATTCAAAGAACTGTGAACCCCATTATTCCTATCTTCTCAAGTGATTTTCTTACAGCCATTGTGTATAATCTTCCCTTATACGTTTTGCGAACAGAGGCAATATTTATGAATTACTGATCCTGGTTGATCTTGGGAATGATCCTGATGGAAGAACCAGGACTACATCTTTAAAGATTTTATCCTTAGCTACATCATCTCCTGCTTTCAGCATGTTTGAGAACAAATTGTGAGTTGCAACTGCCCTACTGGCTCTCCTCATAAGCCCTATGCAATGCAATTCTTTAAAAAGCTTCCTATTTAATTGGCACTGATATATAAGTGTCTTTATCATCTAGAATAGTACCCCCCCAACTTAGAACAGAGGTTGTAATCCTTCTAATTGGAAAATCCACCCTCACACACATGATCCATCCAATTTTTACCCTAGCTCCAACATTTTCTACCCCAGCAAACTGATAGAGGCCTTAGCTACTACTTAATATCAGCTACATATAGAAGAGTGCACCATTCTGGATGACTGCATGTTTTTATGGAGGCAAACATTGACTACAACAAGGATGTATGTTGGTCAGGCCTGTCTTCTCACCACTGGCCATCTTCTTTGGGTCAGTGCCCTCTACAGAACCACAAGGATGCAACCTGGGTATGCTGATAATCCCCTTACTCTCCTAAAATAACAGGTCAGCAAGGTCAACCAGTCTTCTTTTTACTATCATTGTCTTTTTCAAATATTTAATACCTGTACTTTTTCCCCCGGAATCCAACTGACCAACACTTTTATATCTAGTAGGCTTGACCTTTGTAAAAGCATTTAGGTAGAGTTCCCTTGGGTAGACCCAAGGAAACTACAGATATTGGGGCTGTGTGCAACATATTTCTACAGCCCTAGATCTTCTTCACTTGCTTCCAATAAACTGTAGGGGGTCGGTTCTAGGCTCCATGCCCTTTTGCTGAATCATTTTAAAAATTTGGAGTTTACATGCGATTTTGCTGGCGTGAGTGGGGTACGTGTATTCCAGGGGTGCGCAGGGAGTTTTACACGCGATTTCGCTGACACGAGCGGGTTACGTGTATTCCAGGGGTGCGTGTGGACTTTTACACGCGATTTGGCAGTGTGCCCTTCTGGGTGTGCCCCCCTCCCCATGCTCAGCAGGCAGCCCATCACCCTAGTCCATGGCCCATAGGTAGCCCATCACCCCAGTCCATGGCTGCAGACAGCCCATCACCACAGTCCATGGCCCGCAGTCAGCCCATCACCCCTGGGCATGCCCCGTAGACAGCCCATCACCCCAGTCCATTGCCAGCAGGCAGCCCATTACCCCAGACCATGCCCCACAGGCAGGTCAAATGGCACCATGCACTCAGGAGCACCGACACATGTCCCCCCACCCCCATTGACGGGCACCTGCCAGCGGCCCCGACTCATGTGCCCCCACACCCTCCCATTGACGGGCACCTGCCAGCAGGACCTGACTCATGTGCCCCCACGCCCCCATTGACGGGCACCTGCCAGCAGGACCTGACTCATGTGCCCCCACGCCCCCATTGACGGGCACCTGCCAGCAGGTCCCGACACATGACCCACCAAACAACATGTCCTAAAAAAACAGACTCATGGCCCTAATGCCAACCCAAATCCTACTTACCCCCAGTACAAGCATGCAACCATCCACTGCACCCACTCCCAGATTACCCATGACATGACAGTCTTTA
Organism: Ambystoma mexicanum; assembly: GCF_040938575.1. Lineage (NCBI taxonomy): Eukaryota > Metazoa > Chordata > Amphibia > Caudata > Ambystomatidae > Ambystoma > Ambystoma mexicanum. The sequence continues at coordinate 554,122,652 of NC_090939.1, forward strand.
AAGAACCACCATGCCCATGCATAAATGCACAACAGAGCCACACAGTGGCAACAGATTACTGGAGCAATGTACATTGAGACATGCACAAAACCAATGATAGTACACAACACCAATCATGAAGTTCGAATAAATGTATTACAAACATAATAAAATAACATAAAGAAAATAAAACTTGCAATTTCATGAATAATAAAAGCTATAACCAAAAAAAATAGAAAATCCAATGAAAAACAAACATCCCCGACATGAAAAAAGAAAGGTGGTCCATCGCCAATGTCAACATGAATTAAATAGTCAAAAAAAAAAAGAAATGTTAAAAAAGAAAGTATGTACAAGTCTTCAACTATATACAATCCAAGTGCAAAAGGTCCATGATCCCCAAACCAAATGAAACCTACAAAAAAGTCCTATGAATAAAAACTATATACATAAAGTGGAGCAAAGTCTATGAACTCCAAAAAAAAAGAAAAAAACAAAGGAAACCTAACCCTAAAGAACTATGTACAAAGGTGGTGGGCAAGTCCAATGGCTCACTTGTTGATGTTCCGGGCCAGGGCATCATCGAACTCCATGTCGATGTTCCGGAGGCGGGCCTCTTCCCTGGCCTCGAGGTCTCACAGGGATGCAGCCATGGCCTCCTCCAACTCCCTGCGAGTTGCCTCAAGGCACTCGGCCCGCCTCAATGGCCCGCGCATGGAGTTCTCTGCACTGACCATAATGAGCTGTGCCTCCTCCACCCGCCGTCACTCCACATCTATCTGCTGGCCCAAGCGATGCCACATGGAAGACACTCCCAATCCAGGGTCCTCCTGCCCTTCGGCTGATGCCTGCCCCTTTGATGTTGTTGGCCCCGAGCCATCATCGCTCCCACCATGAGCCTGCTGCTGCCCTGCATGCGCCCTGCCTGTCGATGCCTGCACATCCTCCTCTTGCTGAGGTCCAGTTGGTGGGGTGGCCACGCCTGCTGGACCTCCGACTCCCGACTGTGGCAGGGTGTGTCCTCCACCAGCCTGGCCACTGGCTCAGGGGCAGCTCTACAGGGTGCCCAGATGATACTTGGGCAGGAAGATGGCACACAGGATGACTGGCGCATAGGGGGTTCAGTTGAGGATGGGGTCGCTAGAAGATCCAGCACACGGAGGAACCCAGCGCCGGTGACCTGTCCTAGTAGGCTGACGCGGTCAATGAGGTATTCGAAATGACATGCAATGTCCTCACGAGAACTCTGCACGTCATCCCGAATAGCACGTTGGTGCAACGCCACCCCAGCTAGGGCAGGCTCAATCCGGTCCTGGATTGCCACGTCCGCAGGGAGAGGAAGGCCAGTTGTTGTTCGCACATCCCCTCCCTGAAAACGGGTCTGGACGAAGGCATCCCTGCTGGTGCGGGATGATGCAGTCACAGGATCGGGGACAGGATTACACACAGGCACCTCTGCGGCAACCTGTGCTGCCTCCTGTCCCTGCCCCTGGACTGCACCACTAGCAACAATGGAATCCCCCCTCCAGGTTCAATGCATGGGCCTTCCACAGTCTCCTTCCAAACCGAAGCCCCCACCAACCTGGATGACTCTGTGCCATTTTCCTCCATAGGCCCCTGTGGGGGCTCAGCTGCCCCTACTGCTGACGAGGAGACCACCTCCAAATGCTGCCTCTTGGACGTACCCTCGGCAGCTGCAGCCACGTACACAGCACCAGACTCCTCACTCCCCGAAGAGATGACAACCTGAGAGGTGAGCTGGGCCCTGCGTCTCTGGCTGGCGGTGGGATCCCTGCTGCTTTGCTCCACAGCACCGTCTCTGCCCTCTTCATCAGTTGACGCTGCAGACAGGGAGAGACAGAACACAGGCATCAGGGCACTGTACAATGTTCGCATACACGCACGACAGTTGCACATGAGTTGCCTTGTCAAACTTCACAGATGGCATCACACTCCCCAACACACATATCATTTGAACCCACACACATGCACAAATCAACAGGAATGGTGCATCAGGCAGCAGCATCCATACACATACAACAGCATGAACATCCAAAGGTCAGCCAGACGTCACAAGCAACATGGGGAGTGCTGAACACATGCACACACGCCAACAGACAGACATGCATCTGTACATTTCCACCACCTGTCACAGTGCAATCATCGGCAACCATGTCACATCTGCCAATCGGGGTTCCTACATGTCTCTGTCACATGCATCCATGATGTATCACAGTCGCACACATGTCAAACACACACACGCACATGAATGCCGTGAACGTACATGAAGGTGGAACCTGTATCCATGTGTCACACCCCAACCATGCCATAGTACATACACAGAAATACTAACATGTGTGCGTCTTCACATGCAGTTGTGCATCATGCTTTGGAACACATACACCATTGATGTGCATCACACATGACTGCACTCACATGCAGCACGGTCATGTCCCTGCCCATGCACATCCATACATGGCCCATTTCAGACATATGTCCAAGCTGCACACTCCTGCCACACCTCAACATGCACTGCGTCCAATAAGTACGCATGGACACTTACCGCTGGACTCCGGATGGGTCTGCCTCTCGAAGGCTTTAGAGGTGAAGTGCTGTGTTAATACGTTCCAGGACCCTCATGTCATCGGTGGCAAGGTGGACCCGGCACCTCACTGTACCCACTGCTTTCAAGAGACGCTGGGCCTTCCTGAGGGTCCTGGACCTGAAGTCCTCCCAGCGCTTATGGACGTGTGGTAGGTCACGGGTTGCCACCCCCTCCACGTGGATGGCAACCACGATGTCCTTCCAGATCCTCTCCCGTCCATCATTGTCCGCGCGTTTTCTTCCGTAGCGGGCATCATAATGCACCAGGACTTGCTCCACCAGGAGGCCAACTTCTCCTGCAGTGAAGCTGGCAGCCCTCTGCCTCTCTGGCTGGGGGTTGCCAGTGGTCTGTGATCGTCTTTCCCCCGACATATCAACCCCCGAGGCAGTTGTTGGTGGGTAACTGGGTCCTGGTGCTGGGCTGTGGAGCGATGGAATTGCAGTCGGGAGTCTTCTGTTCCAGCAGGGGTGGTCACAGCAACTGGACCCCTGCAGATGGCTGACGTGCAGGCACCAAATAGCAGGGCACGTGGCCAGCAGGCAGGCAGCAGCAGATGGCTGGCGGGAGTTGGCTCGGGGTTCTGGGGGGACGGACCATGGCCTTCTGGCAGGAGCGTGGTCTTCCGTGTGTTGTTGCGTGGCCACCTTGATACAGAGTGATTTGGCACGTGAAAAACAGCACGTTTGTGTGAATTCCGAGGAAAGGCCCTTAGCGCATAAGCACATAGGTGAAGTAACGTGCGTGTGGGCGTAGCCCTCGGCACGGGTTAAAGGTCCCACATGGGTTTCCATCGCTCTGTACGTGCTTTTCATGGAGAGCGGTGCGTGTGTTTTCAAGACATTGGGGTTCACACACGATTGCTTCACAGCGGCTACAGTGCGTACTTCTTCTTTTGGCAGGGGGTGTTGCCTACATATTCTTCTTCTAAACGCAAGGCAGACGGTGAGTCATGCATGCTATTTTTCCCACTGTGGGTGCCCCTGTTTGTCGAGTACCCCATTTATTGAGGTCACAGTAGCCTGCGTGTTAATCGTGTACGCCTTTTTGTGTTCCTGGGTGCCACGGAGTACTGTGTGAGGTTTTTTTACACGCATTTGGCCTACAGGGGTTGTGTGTACATTTTTCTAGTATTTATGGGTGCCTGATCATTGCATGCACATCATTTATCCCCAGGGTCCACAGGCAGCCTTGCAGGAGCACAGGTGTATGTCTACCATCACGTACCCTGCCCCCTTCACCCCAATTGAACTGAACTGTTCAGTGCAGCTCCCATTGGCATTGTTGCTTCTCTGCCATGGTTGTGAGGCCACCAAAGGTTATGGGAGGCTCAGCTGGGTGTCCTGCCAGTGTTGGCAGCGGTCAGGCACATGGCCGGGGTGACCAGGGAGTATGTGTAGTCCAGGGTGGCCAGGGTGGCCATAGAGCGTTAAGAGGCAGGGGTGCACCACAGGGGCAGGATGTCCAGATACTGCTGTTGCATCTGACCCTGGCACCCTTGCGACTTGACAGTAAGTAACATGTGCTGACACAGGCCCACCGGTAGTGGTAGCTGCAGGTGCAGCTGTGGCGACCACCACACAGCCCGCCACTCGCCAGGGTTAATTGTAATATGGCGGTACGGTATGGACATGCCAATGACGTACCGGCACCGTCTATGGCATACCGCCATACTCATAATGACCCCCTTTGTATGTGTTGGACATTTTTGCCAAGTGAGTTTATCAGGTTCCATGTCAGGTGTGAATGTCTTATGTCTGTTTACATTTCTCACATTGTACTTAATGACAATAGTGTCATGTGTTGTGCATTTGGTTGGCTGTTCAGCTGTTGCACGGCATGGCATGGCATGGAGGACAGGGGTCATATGTGTTGGGAGGGTTTGGTGACATACCAGTGATTTACATGGTCTGTTTTGCAGGGTGGTGGTGGGATATGCACCTTGCATGTGTTCCTTTTGGTCACACCAGATTGGTTATGTTTATGTAGCTAGGGATGCACACAATGTAACACTTCTGTGAATACATTCTCAGGGTGGTAAGGTTGTGACAGTTGGGGTGGGAGTTTAGGTGACAAATGTGGCCACAAACTGGGTCCGGGCTGCCTCGCCACGTACCCTTTCCCCTCCCATGAGCAGCGCCTGTGCATGTGGTTGAGGATGTTAGGGCACCACCTTGTCCACCGGTATGCCCCACCGTGTTCCGACATTGTGCAGGGCACATGCTGCCACAATGATCTCGCACACTACTGGGGGTGCATATAGTAGCTGGCCGCCAGAGCGGCCAAGGGAGCGTAAGCGTGACTTGAGCACTCTGAATGTGCGCGCCACTATGCCCCTTGTTGCAATATGAGCTGCGTTGTATCTTACCTGGGGTAGTGTGGTGGAGTTTCCTATTGGTGTCATCATGTGGATGCTCAGAGGGTAGGCACCTGGTGTTGGCACCTGGTGTTGGCAGCGTGACTGCGTGGGCTGTGAGACACCCCCAACTATTGCAGTTGTCCACTGAAATGACCCAGTGGCCAAAAATTGCAGGACATTGAGCACCTTTTCCAAGGGGCTTAGTGCTTGGGAGCACAAGGTGGGTGATGTGAGGTCATCCTCTCACTCAGTGACCAGGTCTAGGATGATACAAGGTGTAAACTTAATAAAAATTAAAAAAATAAAATAAGATTAATCTGGTCATCAGGCATCCCGAAAAGGCTGGTCCCGGGCAAAAAAATAAATGCGAGGCCTGGCTATTCTCCCATGATCAGTGCTGAGAGAAATGGGACATTCAGCATAGCTGTATTTTATTTATTTTACATTTTTAAAGCGCTCACACAGGCCACAGGCATCGAGGCGCTGTTACAGGAATTGTTTGTTTTTTGGATGCATAATTTTTTTTTTTTGTCTTAGTTGCGTATTTATAATGCGCTTAAACACCCGAGGTTTCTAAGCGCGGACCCGGGGATCGAACCTGTGTTGCTTCATGTCGTCTTCCTTCCAAGGCGCGCACGTTGCAGCTGAGCTATCCTCCGCTGTATGTATGTGTGTGTTGTTTGCGTGCATTTTTCTACTGTGCGGGGACGCTTCCGCCTGCCTTCGTGTGGCGGATGTGTTTAGGCCTGTGCGTGTCTTTTGGCATGCGCGGGTTTCCCCTATTCGATTCCATGAATACGTGTAGTTTGCGTGCGTGTGGGTTTCCCGTGTACTTCCCAGCAGTACTTCCCAAGTTACGCACTTATTTTCACACGTTGTTCCCCACTCCGCCCCCTTTTTGGTGTGTGTGTTAACGTGTGCGCTTTCGCTGTGCGCGTCGGGCATGGCGTTCTGGATGTTGCAGTGACCTGTGCGCCCGTGTGCACCACCCGTGGATTTGGCGTACATCCCGGGCAAAATACGTGCAGGGCCTGCTTTTTCACGCTTGCGCCAGCTTGCCCCACAAATTTCGGCGCACATTTATACCACGAATCAGCCCCTTAATCTCTAAGCATACATTAAAACACTGCATTTTCTTTGCTATTCCTTTCAATTATCTAAAACACATCAGATTCTAAGAGTGTATAAATCCCTAATATTATAATCTGAAAGAAGGGATTGCCACACCTGTGTCGCTCAAACTCCTAAAGATAGCCATTCAGTAAAAGACCATTCTGGTAGAGAATCGACAGTGCGAAGTGGAAGCTGGGGAAAGCTACAAAGAAGGATGAACATCTGGAAATATGTGCCTGTCTTTCAAGAAGCGCTCTTCCTTAGAGGCAACTGCACTATCATGCCTTGTGTTTTAGATCAATGCAGGGTAGCTGGACTTTAGGGCGGTATGTACGGTGCCCCACCAGATTTTCCTAATACAACATTTTGGAGAGGTGGACTGCTGGAGTATAAGAAAAGGACATATGTTACATGCATGCTTCATTGATTGCCAGCATGAATCACAGCCCCAGCTCAGAGGCTGCTTGACTTTCATGGATGGTGGTACTGGAATTACAGTGGGGTGAGCTCTGAAGAGCCATCCCCAATGGACATGCTCTGTACAGTTTAAGCCTGGGCTAGATATCGCAGTGTCTCCAAACCAAGCTCAAACGGTGGCCTGTGGGCATTACATTAAAGTGCCCCCAAGGCACAGCTTGCACTTAACCCTGCCCCCTATGCTGTCTTTCATGCAGGTTTTAATAGTAAAAGTATTTTGAGAGATTGACGTTTGGAGTATAAGACAATGAAATGTGTAACATTCACGCGTCCTTGTCATTGCTGCAGCAGCATTAATCACAGCCTGAGCCTACAGGGTGTGTGAATGTCATGGTCGACTGTACTCTAATTACAGTGAGAAGCGCTCTGAAGAGTCATCCCCACTGGACATGCACAGTACAGTTTGAGCCCCAGCTAGAAATCAAAGGGTCTCCACGCTGGGCTTAAACGAGATCTGGGGCGTTACAATTGAAATGCTCCAAAGGCATAGAATGCATTTAAACTTCCCCTATCCTTTATCTCATACAGGATGAGATGGGGTTACAGTTTGCTTACCCCACCCCATCCTGGCTCAGACATAGGGTAGGAGATAGGGTCAACTGATACTAAGTGATGTCACAAGCTTAGCGAGGCACAAGGTAGGATCTGGTCTGCAGTCCACTGATGCACTCTGCCTCAGCTTGTTACTTGTGCTTGAAGTGAATGATTGGTCTCTGAGGAAAAATCCACTCCCTCCTCCACCCACGTCACGTGCCAGACCAGCCGCAGAAGGTTATGTTATTGTGACTGCCTGGCTTGCCTTGGGAGGGCGATAAAAGAAACTGCCGCAATTCGACTTCCAGCTATGAAGGACGATTCATTACTAACTTTAAATAAGGTAAGGCAAAGAAAAATAGGAGGCAGTACTCAATACTTGTATAATTCAAGTGTGCATTTCATCTCTCACTCAGTCCAATAATTTGACCTTCGGTCCTGCTTTTGAAAAGTCCAAATTGTGTGACTGTAAGATGCAATGTGCAGTGCACTTACATATTCCAGTTACATACTGTGGAATGTTATCGGTCATTCGACTCGTGACTCAAAACAATTCTAATTATATGGCCGAGAGAGTTAAAAGCAGCTGCACTGCACATTACAGCACTCTATCGATGTATGTTATTTGCAGGAGAATGACATCAGAGAAATCATTTTATTTAAAGGATTCCTTTAATTACTTTAATGAACACATGTGTTATGTCCATAGTCATTCTGCCTTGCCATTGATGGAACCCGCATCAGCCTCCAGTGCAGCTTCACTGTAAGTGAGTGAGCACCACCTCTTCCCCGTTCATGAACATTCAAGTGCTGTATCAGTGACAACATAGAAATCACATATTAGCACCACTGTTCCTCAAACAGTCATCAGTTAAAATGGCGTCTGGTCATTCACCGGTCATCCACAGCTAACAGTGCATGCTCACTTGCAGGACAGATAGCTGACTGTGCTAGGCACTGAGAACTATGCTCGCACTACAGATACCATGTTCAATACCTGAAAGGTTTGAATCTGTTTTTCTTCCTGGAGTTGAAGAAATGTATGATTAATGAAATATTGAACAAGTATTTGACAGGGAACATCGATCCATTAAATACCAACAAAACCATTTGTGCAATGGGTGTAGACGCCTGATTAGTGACACTGCTTCAGTGCACAGAGGCACTTACTGTGGTTCGTATCTCGGGAAATACTTTAGAATGATTTGATGTGGGCTAGAGTTCCATAGTGGCCAGATTGCTGGTGCCTGATGGCTTCCTAGTCAGCAAATTACTATGCTCTAAAATGCAAAAGGATGTGTCTGAGCTATGGCAGAGTGGGACTGTGTATAAGAAGGAAAGCAGCAAACAGAGGTAGCCAACTGGAGGTGAAAGAAAATGTTTTAATTTGTTCAGAAATCTAATTAGTGTGCACTGCACTTCACATGCTAAAGTCATGGGTAAGGCATCTGCATATCTTGGTCTTGCTTCCAGATTAGATGCTAAAATCAGCGGAATTCCTGGCCACAAGTAAAGACACCCAAAAGATTAAAGATATACAACCAATCTTTATAGATCCTATGCAGCAGACATATGTAGGTGTATGCCACCAAGCAGACATGCAATAAATGTGTAACTCAGCTTTGGCAATACGTGGTCTCATAGTGATATCCAAAAAAAAATTGTAATTACAAGCTACTGGCCCAGAGAAGAGGAGGGTGATAGGGGAGCACCAGTAGCGAGAGGAGCTGAAAGGAGAAAGATACTGTACTGGCACCCCAGAGCACATGTCCAATGTACCATGCAAGGCTGTGGGCATTTTGCTTCAGCGCAGGCTTGCAGGTCCTACTAGGGATGCAGGCTCAGGTACTGCAGAGCTGAATGTGTGTAGGTGTGCTCCTAAGCTCCCCCTGCTCTTAGGGTCCATGATTGGGATTGATGGGGAAGCTATACTGATGAAGCTAGCAGGGCCATGTTTTCTTACTGTGCATGTCTTATTTACTGGCATTAAGGGCAAACCCAACATGAGTGCTTTTATGTGCCAATTATGGACTATATTTGTGCAGCCAGCGTGGACCTGTGTTCTTACAGCGGCATAGAGTTTTTTTTTTATTATTACAGGAATTAAAGTCAACAGAAGTATTTTCTGACTGACATGGGAAGACCTTCATATATTGGCAGAGCCAGCATGGACATGTTTTTTTATAGTATCATTATGGGGAAAGAAAGGTCAGGTGACAAACCAGCTCTTGTGATATCAGACAACAATGGGAAACTGGAAGAGTCCATTTTCAAAGCATCCCTGATGGCTGAAAGCTACTTGGAATGTTGGACACTCTCTCATAGCAAGACTTCTATGAAATTGTGAATTCAACAGTTGTGGTATTTCCAAAGATGATGAAGATACTGGACATCCATGGCCGCCTGTTCCTCAATCTGCCTCTCTCTTAACTAATCCAGAATAGGGCTGCAAGACTTATCCTTGGCCTCAAGCCCAGGGACTGCATCTCTCCAGCCCTAAAATCTCTATACTGGCTCCCGGTTGCCGCAAGGATCAAAAAAGACCCTGTGCATCATCCATAAGACTATCTGGTGCCTGGGACCTTTCTACATTCAGCTTTCTCTCCATAAATACCTCCCTGATAGAGTTATTCAGTCCTTTAGCTCTAACTCTCTGCAGGTCAGGTGCTTCTTCAAGCAGAGAGTGGGATGTAGATCCGTTTCCCTTGGAATGTCCTCCCTGCCCCCTCAGACTTGAGCCAGATCTTCTTAAATTCTGGAATGTAAGTGGTTTAAACCCAGCACTTCACCTAAGTTAATGCCTAGCGTGAGATGCCAAGCTGGAACCCTTCATTATATATTGTTATGTCTAAAGTTCTTTTATTTCTGAATGATGTACCCTTATATCACGCCCCTCTCTTTGGACCCCCCCCCCAGTTTCACTGAACCAGGAAGAAGGTTGTTTTGCAAAGTTAAAGATTTATTTTATGGATTTGAACAAGATATAGATCACACTTTTATGAATTTGAAAAATATCTAGATATCACACTATTAATATTCATACAATGATCAGCGTTGGGTGATATTACAAGCAACAATCTCTTTAATCAGTAGGAGTATTGATGAGAAGAATAATGTAGCATAGTATAAAGCTTTGTGTGGGTTCAATGAAATGCAATGATAGGAAATGAATGCAGCACAGAAATAATACTTTTGTGTGTTCAATCAAATGCAATGTAATCACTCTTTCCCCCTGACACTACTCAATCCCCCCTAATATGCAATTTAGAGATGGAAGGAGATAAAACAGGTTAGTTTGAAAGCTGAAGATGTTAGCTTGTTTCTAGCATGTATGCTTCAGAAGTTATGAAGGTTTTAGTAGAGGTCGATTTTTCTCAAAAAGAGTCAATATTTCCAAATGAAAGATGCGCTTTTGAATCTACCAACAATAATTTTATTGGCACTAAGTAGGCTATGAAGATGCAAGATACCCAATGGTACAGCCACCAGAACGGGGCGCCTCCGCTCTGACTTTTGCCCGCCGAGCAAATATATTAGCTAAAGATGATATTATCACTACAATTAACAAAAGACTATATGGATGAGGGAAAGATTCAGAACAGACAAAAGAGATTCTACAGTGCAGTTCTGGATATGTTGGAATGGGTTAGATTGGATTACTTAAGGATAAGATATTGACTATGGATAATTCTATGCTAAATACTCAGAACTATGGTTTTGGAATAGGCCCGTCAGGATCTGGTAAAGGGTTTTGGACTGGAATTCTGTTATCCCACCAGACCGGATTCAGGCACCCGGTTCTGGACTCAGCACGGCACTCTGGTCTCTTCACAGCACTCTGGACTGGATCTGACAAGTTGGTTCTGGAGTTTACAGCTATCTGGTTTCAGCTCTGCACTACTGATTTGGATCTCTGGGTTCTGGCAAGAGTTCTTGGCAAGAAGCAGAAAACAGCACAGCCAGGCTGTTCAAATTTTGATTTGCCCCTTGGAAGTCTGGGGTTAAAATCAGGTTGCAAGATTTTAAAGGCCAAGCTGAGAAGGGTTCAGCTTTGGAATTCGCCAGTAAATCAGTTGATGGGTGAATGTGTGCCTGTGTTTTAGGTCCTAAACAGTCCCAATTTATCTATTTCCCAAAGGGGTGGATAGGCTGATTATACTAAGCCCACCCTCTAAGAATCCGATTGGTCAGAGTATTCCCCCTCTCCTGATTTGAGAAGGAAACCTAGTGTCATAGTGATGCTGCAATTTACAATCCAGGGAAAAACCTCCCCTTTGTTTCTACACAGAAAACCTATTTTTCATATACAGCATATTTACAATATCATCAACTTGTTAATGATACATATTCACATCACATATTTAATAAAGCACATATCTGTCCGAGTCCCATCTTCTTGAGAGTTTTGTTTCAAAATGGACATTTTTTTGCCCTTTTGGTTCGTTACCCAGTGTCAGATCTGTACACATTTTTCCACACACATGGGCATGACATCTGGGCATAATCCTGTAAACTTTCATATTCCTAGAATTATCACAATTGCTACAATATCAACATTTTGATAGTCCAGTCTCTGAATATTGCACAGGGTTCTGAGCAGTTTCAAATTGTGAGCGGCATTTTCATATTAACAACCAATAAAATACAGATTTTTCCAAGTTTTACACAGTCTTCTATGAGTCTTTTTCCAAAAAGATTTTTCCCTGGAGTTTCAGATACAAATATCAGTCTAGCTCCGCCTCCAAGGTTTGGCTGGGCCAAGAGCAACCTGAGCCTCTCTTTCTTAGCAGTTGGTTCTGTTGACGCCCAAATTTGCATTTCCTTTCAGTCAAGGGAGTCTTTTGTCCCTACTCAGAGCAACAGGCCAAATTCTCCTCCCACTTCCATTAACAACTCAATGCCAGTTCCTGAGCAGAGAGCAAGAGGAAGATTCCTTTGTTTTGGAGCAGCTGTGGAATGTAATGAAGTCCAGTGTGGCTGACATTGTTCACTTTTAAAACACAGTTTAAAATGGTCCTTTCTAAAATACAATTAACATTTTCTGCAAATATCCACACAAATCTCTTCATTCCAGTCTTTTTAAAACATAGAAATTGAATTGTAGCAACCCATATTGCTTTTGATGGCAAGTCTCTTCTTCTACAATTTGATTTTAAAACACAAGTTTTAAACTGACAGTATAAGTAATGAGAGCTTCTGACACAGACCAGCGGCGGTACTCCGCCCATATCTGACATATTTTTCCAAGGCAAGTACCTTTTGAATGTGGATTTTTTTATGATGAAAGATGTTTCTCCTGACATTGTGCTTATGGGGATTCCTTAAATAAGGTGATGGAGAACACCCCACAAGGATGTTGGATCTTCTCTGATGTTTGGGAGCCATGATTTTGCACTTTCAACAGCCAAGGAAAAACGGATTTTACAACACTTCTGGATTTTCCTTGAAATGTAGCACTGCCTTTTCAAGCACTTTATTTTACTCTTTGGGCAGCCCCATGCCAGGTTTTGGCAGTGTGGTTTCCTGTTTTACCACTGACATAGGCAAAATGTATTGGCGGCCTATTTTTCAGGTTTTCCTGCGCACTTCTCAGAGATTTTAGTGCGCTTTTTGGCGGCCATACTGTTGTTTTTGATGAAAGCAACACAGAGTGATATTGCAGGGCAGAGCCAGTTGGTCAGAACATCCCACAAGCCCCCCCCTTGCGATTTGGCATTAATCGTCATCAATGGGAAGTCGCAAGACTGGGATGGTCAGTCTCTTTTCTTTTGGTTCCGAAAATGGCAAAGTTCATCATCTTTTCCTCCATCAGCTGTGGATCGACCAGTTCTCCTCGCACAGTCCTGATGTGAGTATGGAGCGATACTCCGGGCTCCTTGGATCTTTCCTCCAGGTCCCTGGGTGGTCCTCCTTGGTCTTAATCTCCATGGTTTCCAATTAACTATGATGACAAAGCAAAAACATATTTGTAGACATTTCCCCACCACTATTAATATAGTGGGGCGGACACATACATTTTGACAAATCAGGACACATTTTTCTATTGTAATTTATGGACTATATATGGAATATTTTATAGTTGGAATTCTAGGGAGCTGGAGTGACCCCCTCTGGGGTTCCAGAAGACCCCTCCAGTTGCTGCAGAGTGTGCCTAGGATGGCAACACTTTAGTTGGTTAATATGGACCCACTTATCTTCCCCCTCTGCCAAACTGCCTTTGGGGATGCAGATTTTGTAGGCGACTGGTGAGATTTTGTCTACAATTTCAAAAGGTCCCCTCCAGCTAGGCAAAAATTTGGTCTGTTTAGCCTGGTTCCTTTGGAAATTGTATAAGTAGACCCCGTCTCCTACATTGTATTCTTTTCTAGTAGTCTTCAAGTCATAGTGGGTCTTCATGCTGTTGGCAGATCTTTCTAGATTTCGCTGAGCATAGGCAAAAGCATGTTGAAGGTGTTTTCTTAGATTTTCAACATACTCATGAGTCGTGGAGGCTATGATCAATGTCTGCTCTTGGGTTCTGTAGAGCAGATGCTGGGGAAGCACCATCCTGCGTCCAGTCATCAGCTCAAACGGTGATATTTTAGTTGCAGATGAAGGGGTAGATCTGATGGCCATTAATACAAGAGGTAATCGAATATCCCAACTTGGCCCAGAATCTGCCACAAACTTTTTTAATATGCTCACCATTGTTTTGTTGTATCTCCACTGTCACTGTCAAAACAGTCCTTGGGGATTGGTCCTAACAGTCCATTGCCTAAATCTATGGAAAAATGTCGGTCATCAACCGCCATTCCAATAATGGTGCCTGTGGCTAGAATGATACTCTTTAAGTCGCTGTTATCCACCTCTATTGGAATGGTGTCATTTTCTATGTTGAGTAGTGGTGTTGGGTTTACCCCCAACCCTTGCTATTGGAGAGAAGCATTTAGATGAATATAGCCATCAGGGTTGTTCCATTTCTGTCCTCTTTTAACTTTCACTTCCAGGGAGAATTGCCGGGTCCTTTCTGGGATGGTGACTTCCTCTCCAATCTGAATTTCAACTACATAAGGCAGCAGTTGAGCTGACCTAAATGCCTTCTCTGGGTCATCAAAGCCCATGGGATTATCCGCTAATTGGGACCAAGCTTTGAAGTTTATTAGGTCCAAACTAATGGCAAAGCGATTGAGAATGTCACTGCCTATGTAAAAGGCAGCAGTGACGTCTCGCATGTCCCGACAATTATGGACTATGCTCTTGTTGCCTATTTTGAGCATACAACTGCTTGGCAGGAGATGTTTGGAATTGGGTGATTCCAGATCCATTTTCCATTTTTCTATGAGTTTAAATGTTGGAATGTCTGGATCCTTTGGGAGTTTGAGGAACATAGCTTCGCTGATGAAGCTCTTACCGTTGTTCACACACACTCGGGGCGTGAACAAAGTCCTTCCCTTCATTTAACTGAAAATGGATGAACAACTGCTCTCCAATTTGCTGAATATCAGCCAGGCTTTGAGCTGATTTCTCATCTTTCTGGACTATAGGTGTGGGAATGTCTGATTGTGGATTGGTAAAGAATGTCAGCGTGTTTCCTTCAAGTGTGGAATGCCACCTTAGACTGGAAGGAAGGTTGATTTTCAGAAATAGAGAGGGCCCCCCATCACCAGTCTGTTGTCCTACTGCTATTACTGTCACACATGGGATTTGGTTGTTCTGGAAGTGAAATTTACTTGGTCAGTTTTTTGTTCAACCGTGTGGCAAGTGCCGTTTAAACTAACATGGTTGACACTCTGTTTTAATTTTATTGGTCGGCTAGTCTGTGTCCACAGGACCTCATTTACGTAATCTATTAGGGGTGACAATCTTCGAACAAGGTCATTCCCTTGTGAACAAGCTGACCCCCTCTGGAGTTACAACTATGACCGGGTGCTTCACCTTATGTCGCCCAATTTTAATATCCAAATCCGCAGTCCCCTCAACGGGAATTTCCTTCCTGTCAAAGTTCTGAAGTTGTCCAGGAAGAAGGTTGAGATGAATTTGGTAATTCTCCCCCCTTCCAGAATTCAGTTTATCACAGGCCTTTTTGGACAGAAGGGTAGCTTGGGATCCAGTGTCCACGAGAGCCAAAATTGTACCCTGCCCCTGTATTTGGTCCGGAGCATAGAATCTTCCCTCCTTCTCCGCAAGGGGGCACAGATAATGTACATTTTTGGACAACTGGTGGGTTAGTTTTCTAGTTTTGGACACTGATAGAGAAGAGATTTGGCCAGAATTCTGTGGGGAGTCTTGGGAATCTGAAAAGAAAAGGTGGCAACTAGATATGGGAGAAGTTTTGGGTTCCCCAGGTTCCGGTGCTAGGCTGCCCCCCGCCCCCCTTTTTGGAGGCAGTCACCAGGATGGGTTTGAACCAGGGGATTTTGATGTTGTTTCTGGGGTTGGATGATGGGCGGCACTAGCTCAGTCCCCACATCTCCCATTCTGGATTTGGATCCTTTGGGGCCCATTTTTCTTTGGGAGGAGTTCCCCCATCTCTGAAGGAGAAGATCCTTTTCCTAGGATCCTCTGAGGATCCCTCTCCTTCAAATTGGAAGATTTGTACCTCCTACACAAAATGGGTCTGTTTGGGTTCTTTGTTTCTCCTACCCACCTCTGCTCCTTGGGTGGCAGACTTTCAGGAGCAGGAGATTTTGGTTCGGGTTCCTGGGTTTCCAGGGGCTTTTTACAAGTGGGGAAGGAAGCTTCCTCCAAGGCTTTACACCCCCTTCCCCTTGTGCCTCCTCCCTGGGAACCGGTGGGTTATCGGGGTTCTGCCCCGTCATCGTTCTGGAGCACCAGGGCCACAGTTTGAGGCATTCTGTGCCGGCATGCTCATCTGAAGGTTCTGTTGTGCCCTCAGCATGCGACCCAGATCCTCTGCCATGTTTTGGACCTGGCGCTCTAGCTGTGACACCCGCTCAGGCTGATACGGGGTTCTGTTGTCTCCCCTGGGCTGATTCCGGGAAGGGTAGCTATCCCTTTTCTGAAAATACCCCAGGTTTGGAAAATGTGGGTACCCCTCCACCCTTGGCATCCCCGCTCCCGGATTAGGTTGTCTGGACTAGGGAAAGTGGGGAAAGAAGGATGGATTGTTCTGGGGTTGAAAGCTTTCTGGGTGCCTAGGGAAAAAGTTCTGTCCAGGATTTCAGGAATTTCGGCCCTCCTGGGGGAAGTGAGGAGGGAGGTTCCCTGGGTTATCTGGTGCTTGGTTGGATCCCCCCCTTGGGCTGGAGGAGTCCACACATAACCTAGGATGGGTCGGGTCCCCTTGTAGCGGGGACTTATGTAGTCAGGGGAATGAGGGTTCCCATTTGTGGGACTTCCTCCTTGGCTCCCTGTCTGTGACTGGCCCGAGGGCCTTCTGGGCTTGGGATTATTCTGCTGTGCAGGCGGGTTTTTAGGCCCCCCATCTCCAAATCCAAAATGGGGGCAACCTTCACCTCTGCCACCTTAGCAGCAGCAGGGGTGTTGGTTGGTTTGGGGTTTTTTGCATTATTTTTGTTTTCTATGGGCTTTTGCACTCATAGATTAGTGTGGCCTGTTCAATGACCCAGTCTAGTGATCTTTTCTCATGAAAATCTCTCACTAGCTGGGTCATGATGTACTTTGGTAGAGCGTGGAAAAAAGTATTGACAAATTCTTTGCTGTCCGTGCGCACACTTTTAGCGGTTTGCACAGAGGCACACTTTAATTCCTGTACAAATTCTTGTGGGGCCTGATCCTCCCCACATTGCAAGTTGTAGGCTGCCTTGCGAGCCTCCTGAGGATTTTTGTGTACAGAAAAATGCTTCAAGATGGCCGCTCCATAGGTGGACCATCTATAATGATTTTGGTCCTCCAGCCCCGCAAAGAAGCTGGAGTATTCTGGTGAGAAGGTCCATTTCACGTATTAAATACAGTTCTGGCTGTCCTTCAAATGGAAAGTTTCCATCATCTGCTCAAAGAGCTCTGAGTGCTCACAAAGAGAATACTTAGCGTTCTTATGATAGGGCCTGATGACGCTCCTTATCGCCTTGATTTGCTTTAAGGGGTCCTTAAGCAAGGCCCTTTTTGCCTTGTTGGCCTTCCTAGTTCGGGTAACCCTGGTCCATTCCTCCTCTGACTCAGAGGCACTGCCCCCAGAGGTGCCCGTCTGGTCTTCTAGGTTTTCTTGGATTCTGCGAGCCTGGGAATGGCTGGCAGAATGTGGGGATCTAGTCTCCTGTGTCCTGGGGCGCTCAGAGGAGTCTTCTGATTCCTCCTTGCTCCCAGGATTTGATGGGTACCCCCCACACTGTCCTAGCTGGGCAGAGGTTTTCAGGATGCCCTTATTGACACTACTCTCATAGAGTTCCCCACTAAATTTCACAGTACTTGGGTACCCATACCCAGATGCCCGTCCATCCATTCCTGGGAGATACTGGTCTATGAGCCCCATATTTCTGATTGGATTGATATCTGCCTTCCCCGTGGCCCTTGGCTCGTGTGCGCCAGTGGACATGGGGGTGGCAGAGTCCAGGGATTGGAAGAGGTGAAGGCCTCTGGTACTAGGGTTCCTGAGGTTATGCTCAGGTGTTTCCCTTTCCCAGTGAACCTCATCTCTATCAGCCTCTGCTCCCTGTTGCCATGCAAGAACCTGAGCTTTCTGTTCCTCAATCAAGGCTTTACTAGACTCTATCAATCTCTCTTGCATGGCTGCCTGTCTGTGAAGCATGTCATTGTTCTCACAGAGAGCCTCATTTTCTCTCTGTGCTTCCTGGGTTGTTTTTGAGTACTGGGCCAGTCTTTGCTGCAGGAGGGTTACCTCCTGAGTGCTGTCCATACTGGCCTGGTCCTTCCTTGCTAGAGCCTCCTCCACCCTCCTGGTATGCTCTAACAATTTTTGATGGTCTTTTTGGAGGTCACCCAGTCCCTGGAGTGACAGGTGATTTTCTTCCAGTTTCTCTTTTAAATGACAGACTTCCTGGCCTAAGGTGTCCCTTTCCTGAGCAAGAGCCTGCCTCTGTGCCACCAGGTCATCCCTCTGTCTTTGAAGCGCACCAGCTTTCTAGCGCTCTTCATCAAATTCTGCCTGGGTATCGAGGTCTTTCAAGATCAATGTATTGCTCTCCTCTTTCTCTCTGTCTAGGTGGCTTTGCAGGGTGACTACCTGCTCTGGGCATGCCCTGTTGAAATGTATTTGTTGCTCCAGCTTTTTCTGGCTCTGCAGTAGGGAGTCCAAACTTTCTTGGTACTCCTTCTGCAGGGCCAGCATTCAGGTATCGTGGTCTGCCTTTTCCTGCTGCAGGATACCCATGTCCTCTTTTATTTTGATCATGTACTGCCTACTTTCATTTTTGGACTCTTGGCTATTCTGTAGCCTCTGCTCAGCAGAGTGCAGATCGGTTTGGGCCTTTCCTAATGCCTGCAGCTACTTACTTGCCAGATCTTGGCCTTCAGCATATTTATCCTTTATGGCTCCAATATATAAGTATAGATATGATGCTATTTTGTCATTTAATCCTGTTGCAGTTATCAGTTCTGTGATTGCCTGCAACCACACATTCTGATCCTGCTCTGTCCATTCACCCCTTAAAAATAGTTTATGCAATAGGTGTTCTCTAGCCATATTGGTCTCTACCAATGTCGCCATTATGGAAATATTGATTTCCTTCCTGACTTACAGAAGTTTTCTTTTCTTTTTGCAAAACAGACCGTTTCCTTAGAGCGTTCCTATTGAGGGGTGCTTTTCACAGTGTAACACAGCATGGTAGCCCAACATGATATATGTACCCTGTTAGTTAGCACACTTTATTAAGCTGTCACAAGTGGTATATCTAATTCATAAATCCCTCGCACGAGCCCCCAATCTGTAAATGATTTCAACCCAGCACTCCACCTAAGACAATGCCTAGCGTGAGATGCCCAGCTGGAACCCTTAATTATATATATTTTATGTCTAAAGTTCTTTTATTTCTGAATGATGTACCCTGATATCACGCCCCTCTCTCTGGACCCCTTCCCCCCGCGGTCTCACTGAACCAGCGAGAAGGTTGTTTTGCAAAGTTAAAGATTTATTTTATGGATTTGAACAAGATATAGATCACACTTTTATGAATTTGAACAATATCTAGATATCACACTATTAATATGCATACAATGATCAGTGTTGGGTGATATTACAATCAACAATCTCTTTAATCAGTAGGAGTATGGATGAGAAGAATAATGTAGCATAGAATAACACTTTGTGTCGGTTCAACGAAATGCAATGATAGGAAATTAATGCAGCACAGAAATAATACTTTTGTGTGTTCAATCAAATGCAATGTAATCACTCTTTCCCCCTGATACAACTCAGACCCCCCTAATATGCAATTTAGAGATGGAAGGAAAGAAAACAGATTTCAGGGATAAATACCCTACAAATGCAGTATCAATCCCAATTCCACCAGCAAGCTTAGAGAGAAACATACATGATTTCAAAACAGGTCAATTGCTTTTGAATGTGATTTTAAATTAATGGGAAAAATGCTAAAAATTTATCTAATTCTCTAAATTGGATTCAAAACTAGTGGGAGCCGCGTTGGATAGTTCCAGGTAGACACTAGAAATGATGATTGAATAACTAGCAGATTGGAAACTGAATTCTGAGGTTGAATGCAAGAAATAGCTATTTCACATGTGTTTAAATTGAGCCAAATGCAGATTCGCGGCAAGCTTTTTATCGCGCGAGAAACGCGATTACAGAAAAACTACAAAGAGTTAGAATGCGGTTTTAGGTTTGTTTGAAAGCTGAGGATGTTAGCTCGTTTCTAGCATGTATGCTTTCGAAGTTATGAAGGTTTTAGTAGAGGTTGATTTTTCTCAAAAAGAGTCAATATTTCCAAATGAAAGATGCGCTTTTGAATCCACCAACAATAATTTTCTCGGCACTAAGGAGGCTATAAAGATGCAAGATACCCAACGGCACAGCCACCAGAACGGGGCGCCTCCGCTCTGACTTTTGCCCGCCGAGAGACTTGCCTTTCTTCAGCAAATATATTAGCGCAAAGATGATATTATCACTAAAATTAACAAAGGACTATATGGATGAGGGAAAGATTGAGAACAGACAAAAGAGATTCTACAATGTAGTTCTGGATATGTTGGAATGGGTTGGATGGGATTACTTAAGGATAAGAGATTTGCTATGGATAATTCTATGCTAAATACTCACAACTATGGTTTTGCAATAGGCCCGTCAGGATCTGGTCAAGGGTTTTGGACTGGAATTCTGTTAGCCCACCAGACAGGATTCAGGCACCCGGTTCTGCACTCAGCATGGCACTCTGGTCTCTGCACGGCACTCTTGACTGGATCTGACAGGTTGGTTCTGGAGTTTACAGCTTTCTGGTTTCAGCTCTGCTGTACTGGTTTTGATCTCTGGGTTCTGGCAAGAGTTCTTGGCAAGAAGCAGAAAACAGCACAGCCAGGCTGTTCAAATGTTGATTTGCCCCTTGGAAGTCTGGGGTCAAAATCAGGTTGCAAGATTTTAAAGGCCAAGCTGAGAAGGGTTCAGCTTTGGAATTGGGCCTTCTGCTTTCAGAGTTCTGGAGTCCTGGATCTGGGTTCTCCTGCAGAGCTCTTCGCCAGTAAATCAGTTGATGGGTGAATGTTTGTCTGTGTTTTAGGTCCTAAACAGTCCCTATTTATCTATTTCCCAAAGGGGTGGATAGGCTGATTATACTAAGCCCACCCTCTAAGAATCTGATTGGTCAGAGTATTCCCCCTCTCCTGATTTGAGATGGAAACCCAGTGTCATAGTGATGCTGCCATTTACAATCCAAGGAAAAACCTCCCCTTTGTTTCTACACAGAAAACCTATTTTTCATATACAGCATATTCACAATATCACCAACTTGCTAATAATACATATTCACATCACATGTTTAATAAAGCACGCATCCGTCCGAGTCCTATTTTCTTGAGAGTTTCAAAACGGACATTTTTTTGCGCTTTTGGTTGGTTACCCAGTGTCAGATTTGTACACATTTTTCCACATACATGCGCATGACATCTGGGTATAATCCTGTAAACTTTCATATTCCTAGCATGATCACAATTGCTAGAATATCAACATTTTGATAGTCCGTTCTTTGAATATCACACAGGGTTCAGAGTAGTTTCAAATTGTGAGCAGCATTTTCATATTAGCAACCTATAAAACACAGATTTTTCCAAGTTGTACCCAGTCTTCTATGAGTCTTTTTCCAAAAAGATATTTTCCTGGAGTTTCAAATACACATATCAGTCTAGCGCCGCCTCCAAGGTTTGGCTGGACCAAGAGCAATCTGAGCCTCTCTTCCTTAGCAGTGGTTTCTGTTGGCGCCCAAATTTGCATTTTCTTTCAGTCAAGGGAGTCCTTTGTCCCTACTCGAGCAACAGGCCAAAATCTCCTCCCACTTCCATTAACAACTCAATGCCAGTTCCTGAGCAGAGAGCAGGAGGAACATTCCTTTGTTTGGGAGCAGCTGTGCAATGTCTTTGAAGTCCAGTGTGGCTGACATTATTCACTTTTAAAACACTGTTTAAAATGGTCCTTTCTAAAATACAATTTACATTTTCTACAAATATCCACACAAACCTCTTCATTCCAGCCTTTTTAAAACATAGAAATTGAATTGTAGCAACCCATATTACTGTTGATGGCAAGTCTCTTCTTTTCTACAATTTGATTTTAAGACACAAGTTTTAAACTGACAGTATCAGTAATGAGAGCTTCTGACACAGGCGAGCGGTGGTACTGCGCCCATATCTGACATATTTTCCCAAGGCAAGCACCTTTTGAATGTGGATTTTTTTTATGATGAAAGGTGTTTCTCCTGACATTGTGCTTACGGGGATTCCTTAAATAAGGTGATGGTGAACACCCCACAAGGATGTTGGATCTTCTCTGCTGTTTGGGAGCCATGATCTTCACTTTCAACAGCCAAGGAAAAATGGATTTTACAACACTTCTGTGTTTTCCTTTGAATGTAGCACTGCCTTGTCAAGCAGTTTTATTTTACTCTGTGGGCAGCCCAATGTCAGGTTTTGGCAGTGTGGTCTCCTGTTTTACCACTGACAAAGGCTTAATGGATTGGCAGCCGATTTTTCAGGTTTTCCTGCGCACTTTTCAGAGATTTTTAGTGCACTTTTTGGCAGCCATACTGTTGTTTTTGTTGAAAGCAACACACAGTGATGTTGCGGGCAGAGCCAGTGGGTCAGAACCTCCCACAGGAAACCTCTCAAGACTTTCTGTTTCTCCTCTTCCTTCCTCCCCACTCCCTTGCTAATTGTCCCTCTGCAGCTACAACTGGTGCCTGGTCCCTGATGAGTATCACAGGGGCCAGGCCCTCCTTGTCCATTCTTACAGTATCCCTACCAACACTTACCCCAGGAATGCTTCCCAAACTATCCTGAAACATTATCCATTGCACTTTTACCTTTGCCACTTCCCCTACACTTGTCTTTTGGCCCACCTCAGCACTCACTCAACCCCCTGTGACCCCCACTCCTGCACTTCACTCCCTCTCCCCATTCACCCTCCTCAGCCCTGCCCCCTTCCTCAACTCTCGCTTGCTCTTTTCCTCTGCACTTGCATGGTAAGAACGCCACAAGTCCTAGTACGGCCATTACTCTTGTTTTTCCCTATGTCCCCCTACCCTCACTTTTTTGTCTTGTGGCACCTGGAAACCTCTGTACATAGGCACCATACGCATCTCCAATAAATAAATAAACAAATAAATAAATAAATAAATCAGGAAATTAAAACTGTCAATGGACACCAAATTCAAGTGCATTTTATTGAAGGGTACCTTGACGCTTAAGGTATTCTGCAATGCCAATTGATACCATGGTGGATTGAAGTATAAAAAAGAAATTGTTATTGATCAACTCCATATTCCACCACTGGAGATACAATGGATAACCTGATTTTATGCCAAGTTGTGTCCAGAAATAACCCAACTTGTGTTGCATAAAAACTGGCAAAAATGGTAGTAGAAGATTTGAAAAATGGCAGAAATGTTGCTGGGGAGGACAGACACCATACAACCCCAAGAATCTGATATTTGCTTGCTGGCCCAACGATTGCTTGGACAGCAGCCTCATGGGTGTATCCTCAGTGGAAATATGCATATTGAATGCCACACTAACATGGAAGCATCTTTGCGGGTACCACACAAACCTGCAAGCATCTTGTGGAGGGAGGATAGCTCAGTGGCAACATACAGGTCTTGGACACAAGGCCACACTGAGCAAAACTGGTTCAAATCCTGGGTCTGAGCAAAAAAAAAAAAAAACATTGAAAAGAAAATTGAGCATACTATAAATACCTGCACTTGTGCACTTGCAGGATCTGAATGTACAAGGCCAAGTAGGATCGTTCCCCCCCCTTGCCTTTTTGCACCTTGAGACACACGTGTATAGGTGCGTTCTAAATGAACCATTAGATTACAATTACCCATGTAAACTGGCAAGATAGCTCAGCAGGTTGTAAATATGTGCTCTGTAAAGCACTTTGGATTAAGGTGCTATATAAATAAAACAGCATTATCATTACTGTCATGTAAACCTACAGTAGAAATGTATTGCACTTTATGTTGTTGGCTTTCAGCCCTAAAGATAGCCTCTCTGCTCCTCCGCTCTCGTCTGTCCTGTGAGGAGGCCTTACTGTGCAACAGCATGCTATAAAATCAACAACTCTGTATTAGCCTCATGTTATGTACACAGCTCCCTGCACAGGAAACCTGATCTGTGCAATGACTGCACTCTCAGAAAATAAAGCATCATAATGTCACAGAATTCCTGCCTGTTTCTGAGTGTCCAGCCGACCATCCTACTCTTTTCTTCTCCAACGATATTCATCTGTCATGAAGTAAATTCCAGACTGTGCCACATGTGGCCTCCCAGCTTGTCAATCCCAAATTACAATCTGAGAACTTTCCCTGTTGGAAAATGTGAAAGGTTCTCCTTGGTCAAAAAGCCACCATAATTTAACGTGGCAGCTGGCGCACATCACAGAGCCAAACTTTACATACTATTAATCAACTATTGCACCTCTGAACTGCTTCAGAGAGACAATAAATTTGAAGTTGGACACAGTTAGAATATACCCTCCCTTCTGCAATCCCAATCTATTGTCTACCAAATGGATCCATATGCACCCAAACTATCACAAAACATTAATTGAGCCCTGTATCATCGCCTAATTCCTGCATATGAGGCATTTCACCAGCTTGCCCATATCTTCTCCCTACCCGTTTTTATTCTGGAGGCATTGACACAATACTCCAAGCTCAAGGCCAACTAGGTAGTCTGAGACCACTACGGTGGTGATTTGGCAAGGTTTAAAAGCGCAATAACATAACATTACAATGAATGAGCGAGCAAGCATTGAGGTTCCGTCCGATCGGAACATTGGAAGGGCAACTAATACTAACTCTAGACCAAAACTCACAAAGGAGATGTTAAATGTCATTAGAACTTTGTTGTCACTTACAATGTGTCATACTACAAGAAGGTTCGGGGTCAATAAGCACTGTACTCTAAATAATTATTGGGGAACGGGTAAATGGGGTTTTGGAATTCCAGAAATCTTTGGTGTTCTTCTGGATGTGTTGTTTTGTTTTTGGAATGACACAAAATAATACAACAGCTTTATGATGTGCAGCAAGGGCGACACGCTAACCTGCTATTGCACGACTAGCAGGACTGCCAGTAAAATGAGGCTACTTGCAGAACAAGGCCATCTGAAACACACTCCATCATAGATACGTGTAAGTAATGTATTGCTACACCAAGGTAGTTGCCCAGCTTCTAGGCTTGCATTGCTGTGTCCTGTCAGCAGCCCAACGCATGCAAATAGTAACTTTATGAAATTACAATGTCCTTCTAAACTTACCTAATTCACCAGAAAACCCACACAACCTTCTCTCGCCCAGCAAACCACACAGACTTCACCACACTGTTGCATGTGAACCCCTCCTGGGAGCATGGTAGCTCCCAGGATGTTGTAATGGGTCACGTGGCAGTAGCCACGCAACCAACATAATAAAAGAGGCGAGCTGCTTCCGGCTCGCCAGTCACTCCCATTCTGGCTCCAGCGTCGTTCCTGCTGCACCAGGCTGGTGCTGCGCTGTTGGTGCTGGGCCCACGGACGGGGCCCAGCTTAAGGACGGTGCCCCTGCAAGGCAACGCCATCCGGACGGTGCCCCTGCTGGGCAACGCCGTCCCTGTGGGTCCCCCAGCCATGTGAGGTGGGTTGGGGATGCGACCCCGGCCTGGGTGCCCCCAGAGCCGGGGCCACGGTGGCCAGGTGGACCTGGCCATGTGTGCGGAGCTCCGGTGATCTGGAGCGGGGTGGGCAGAACCGACACCCCTGAGTATGCGGCATGGGCGCCGCCGAAGTGTGTATGTTGTCGGGTGCCACCCGACCCGAGCATGGGGCTGCCCGGTGATCCGGAGTAGCCCCCAACACACACCACAACAACAACAAACAACACATAAACTGCATCAACAGCATGCAAGGTGTCACTCCGGTCCGATACTTACACCAAAGCTCAGAGCGCGGTGAAAACCCTACTGAAGCCGCCAACAGCAAACCACTCTTCTCACTTTCCCTCTCCCCCAACTAACGTACCCCCCACCCCCCCTCTTGTTACAGATCCATCTGAGCACCTGGAGACCAATTCCATTGGTGATGGTGTGTGATATAAATACCATTAACATTAACATTAAACTTAACATGCAGCCAATTGTGTATGTACTCAGAAAAAAAGAAACGTGCTTCTAGAGGTTCCCATTGAATGTTGCTCTTCAAATTGTACCCTCCCTTCGGATACGGCATCCGTCGCATATTTGCTTAATGGACGGCAATTAAAGCCCAACAGGAAGTCATAAATCAATCGGTGAATAACGTGCATTGCTGTATATTTGATTATACTGCACTTGAATCCCACATAGTGCACTGATGGGTTGGCCCTTAAATCACACTGCCGAACATGCTTAAATATGGCGTATTCCCAGCATGCATTTCATGTTCTGTGACTGATAGCACAGACATCCGAAAGCATTATGTGCTGAGCATAGGAGCAGTAGACACAGGGGACGCCCTTATTGAGAGCATATTGGCAGATGAGACACATTAAAGGCAAACTCCATGTTCTCTCGTAAGGCCTGTCAGAAAGAAAATACCAGCAGCTATTTCAATGCACTTAGGCACAATATGCTAGCGTGAAATAAACATGTCAACCTTCTCTTCTCCCTTTTAAGTGATCAAGCACAAATACTCCATGCCTATATTTCATCAAAAGAATAGCACAGAAAGTAAACACCATTAAAATGTCAAATGTAGATCATCAAAAACAACACGCTAGGAAATGACAGGTACAGTCGAAAACATCACGCTTTTTGAAAAAACAAACATGTTCATGTAAAGTACATTGCATTACTAGTTTACATATCCTGTTCTGAACACCATTTGCATAAACCATATGAAGTTGACTTTTCAATACCGGTCGATGTGGTGACTTTGTCTGGTCAAATTGCTGCTGGTGGATGCCGGTTCTAGAGCAAAGAAAGTCTAGACCCCCACAAAGCAGACCACAAGCAGGGACAGGAGTGTGTTTCAGATTCACCTTATTAATGTTAACTCTAGGCCAATGCATTGAAGGGAAGAGAAGCATCAAACTGGCAATTTACCTGTGGCTGAATAACTGCTTCTGCTGGACATGGTCAGAGGAACACATTGGTCAGGTTTTCCTAAAATCATTTGGTCTGAACAATTAAGTAATACATATGGAAATGGTAAGACTGGTTTCCAAATAATACAATGAGAATGCAACATCAGAAAACACAATGCACTAGGAATGGCAACATAAGAGCCATGGCCAGCCCTCTCCCAAAAAAGTAAAGGGCTGACCCGAACCTGCTGGCAGAGTTTCTCCCGTTGTCTCTCCTTCCACACTACTCTGAAGTGCTTGAAAGGGTTGTGTTCAACTGTGTTACCACTTTCTGAGATATCCACAGCCTTCCAGATACCCTACAAATAGGTTTCTTCTTCAGTCACTCCAAAGAAACTGCTCTTATGACTGCCTCCAACGTCATTGCCTTCATTGCCTCTGCTATGCACTCCAACCTATCCTCTATCCTAATTCTCCTTGACCTGTCCGCTGCCTTTGACACTGTCAATCACTCTGATCTACTTAATTCTCTCTCTTCTTGGGATTTGTGATCAAGCCCTTGCCTGGATTGAATTCTACCTAATGCATTGCCACTTCTCTGTCTCCTGGAACAACAATACCTCTCAACTGACTTGGGACCATTCCTATTTACACTCTCCACCTATGCTCTTGGGGCACTAATCTTCTCCTTTGGGTTCTTATACCAACTCTTTGTGGACCACACCCAAATCTTCTCTGATCATACAAAACATCTGTCTATATGCCATTAAATATCGACTTCTCCTTAAATTTACCCCACCAATGAAATTCCACAAAGAGGTTGTCAGAATGCCCATATCAAATGTATGCATCAAAGGCCAATTGAGGTCTTGTCTGGTTGCAGCATACATCAAAAGCATATTCTATGTTTCTACTCACACAATCATCATCATCATCATGTCAGCTGTATTTGGTTTAGAACCATCAAAGCCCAATTTAAAATACACACATATCAAACAGCAAACATTAAAACCTATTAATAGATAAACCATATCATCTTAAAACATTATCGTATCTCAAATGACACATTCTATTAAAAAACGCCCAGCGTTAAAGTTACTCAAAACATTTGGCAGGGCACAACTTTTAATGAACCAATTAGCTAATCTTAATGCTAAGTCACCATAGGGATGGATTTTTTTTTTTTAGCTTAGAGTTCCTGAGCAAAGTCCGGTGAAGAAATTAGATCACCAGGATTTTTACAGTAGGCCATTGCCTTGTCTTCCTGCCGAATGCTCACTAGTCAAAGTATTGGGAGCAGGGGGGGCGCTGTTGTACACATCTAAAATGGCCGCCTAGGTGGAGAGCTCTGGCTCGGTCGAAATCCTTTCATCTATAGATCCTTCCAGTTCTGAATTGGTAGACGTACGATTGCAGAATATCACGGGGGAAGGTTCATAGAAGACACCCTGTGAAAACGAAACGCGTGGACCCCGGGCCGACGGAGATATCCGCATGTGCAACCGCAGTGGCCGTAGTGCTGCGGAATGACTGCCCGTGAGTTCCAGGAGACTTCTACTCAAGCCCCGGGCTCGCAAAGGCGGGTCGACCAGGTGGGGGAGGGGCAGCCCGCCAATACACAAGCGCTGCTGAGGGCGGCAGTGCTCTGTTTCTCTTCCTGCCTGTACGAAGACAAGTACTCAGACCTTCCTGCAACCTGCTCCGGGCAGAAATAATCCTGCCAAGTGCTTGAGGGTGCGATGGTAACGTGTTCCCCCCCACGGGTAAATCCAGCTAGGACGTTGCTGGTGAAGTAAGTGGGCCGCTGGGGAGGGGGGACGCCAGAGACCAATATTGTTATAGAAGAAGCTTGCCACCACAGCACCATTGAAGGTGGGGGAGTCGCTACGGGAGGGAGCGCAGCCATTGCGCCGATGGCCATTTGTTTTTGAAGCGGTACACCCTGCCCCGGTGGACGAAT
The DNA here is from genome assembly GCF_040938575.1 of Ambystoma mexicanum. Lineage (NCBI taxonomy): Eukaryota > Metazoa > Chordata > Amphibia > Caudata > Ambystomatidae > Ambystoma > Ambystoma mexicanum. The sequence continues at coordinate 554,151,355 of NC_090939.1, forward strand.
ACTACGGAAGTCTAACAAACACAACCCTGGGGGTGAGAGTGTACATCGGGGGTGAGACTGAACCTATCCCCACACCTGCCTGCATTACGGTTCGCCGAGCCTGGATGCAGGGCACAGGCGTTGCTGCCACCATACAACATAATCCGATAGTGGTCGCCAGCAGCACACATACGTGGGAGAACACAGCCCACCCCAAAAGTGACAACGTCGACTAATGGGCCGCACTGAGAAGAAAGCTGTAGGGGGTAGAAAGACCGGCCCAATGGATTCCTTTACCAGCTCCCAGCCACAGGAGGCATCTGGAGGGGCGACACAAACATCCGAAAATCGAGACGTAGACCCTTTGGACCGCTTGGCAACAATTGTGCAAAATGGGTTCCTGGCTGTCAACGTCAGTTTGGACAATATAGTGGCAACGATCGGGTCCCTGAAGGCCCGGGTGGAAAAGGAAAGCGCACGCATTTCGGAGGAGGAGAACAGAATAAGCTCAAATGAAGATGTGATTTCTCAGCATGGCCGAGATATGGCCCTACTTCAGACCGAACTGAGCAAAATCCAGAGCAAGTGCGAGGATCTTGAATCTAGGTCCCACAGAAATAACATTTGCATTGTTGGGGTCTCGGAATCGTTTGGCAAGGGATCCATGGAAAGACAGGTGGAAGAACTACTGAAATCGGTGCTGGGTGCGGAATCCCTTTCAAACCACTTTCTCGTCGAGAGAGCTCACCTCCAAAGCCGGGAGCTCCACCCCGCACCATCATTGCGTGCCTTCTAAACTACAGTGATAGGGACACAATACTCCGTCTATCCAGAGAGAAAGGTACAATACATTTCGAGGAGTACATAATTCATATATATCCTGACTTCTCCGCGACCATACAAGCGCAGCGCAGGTCCTATGAAATGGTTAAAAAACAACTACGGCTCCGTGGTGTCCCTTATGCTTTAATTTTCCCGGCGAAAATGAGAATTCAACACGGAGGGAGAGCCCACTTCTTTGAAAACCCTTCCGAGGCCATGGCGTATGTGGAGGCCTCCATTCCGCTGCCCCCTAAAGACCGAATGAGGGATCAAAATGCGAGACCTAATCCTGGCGAGGACTGAACTGATTTGGCGGGCAGATGAGTCTGTGCCTTCCCTGCAGTGACTCTATGTCTTCATAAGTCAGCACAACTGAACTGGAACACGATCCGTTGTTGTCGGGCTGTGGAGCCTCCTGCGTGGGTGTCCAGTTGGCAACATTAGCCAACCCAATGGAAAGGTCCACAAGCTCAGTTAAAAAGCCCATTGGGCAAGTTTTGAGTGTTAATGGGCAGCATCGTCAAGTTGGGGGAGATGATGCGGGTGGGGGGCCAGGATACCAGTTAACGGTTCGCTATGCTGAGCTATCGGCAGAGTGGGGGAAAGGGGAAAGTTGCACGGTTCTTAAGTTTGGGTTGAAGAATATGTGGTCTCGAGGTTGCGATTGCCGCTCCTGTAATGTGAATATCGGGAACGTTAAATGACATGGAGGGTACTAATGCATATGGAAATAACGGTACAGGGGGGCTGAAAATATCATTTCTGTCCTGGAATGTAAGAGGATTGAACAACCCAATGAAGGCCAGGAAGGTTGGCAACTATGTTTCTAGACATCACCCTCAAGTCATGATGCTGCAAGAAACTCATGCAATGGGTGCAGTGAACGAAATTGTGATGCCCAAATGGGGGGAGATGAGGTATTATACTAATTACTCGTCTCAGTCCAGGGGGGTTATCACTCTCATACATCCCTCCCTGGGGTTCCGGGTAGCGGGGCACAAGGTGGACGGGCAGGCCAGATACGTGCTGGTATGGGGGAAATGGCTGGGAAACATGTTACATTGGTGAATACATATGGCCCTAACATAGACGACCCAGACTTCTACTTAAATATATATGAAACCCTTAACAAACTTGACACTTCCTCCATAATATGGGGGGGGGGCTTTAACATGGCCCTGGACCCCACAACAGATAGATCTAGTGTGAAAATGAGGACACCAACTAGAATGGCGCTGACGCTGAGGCAACTTCTTTCACAAATGGCACTAAGAGATGTATGGCGCACATTACAACCGGATGTTAGACGATACACCTACTATTCATCCGTCCACGACAGTGAGTCACGAATAGACTATTTCTTTACATCACAGGGCCTTCCGAGATGCTGCACAGCTGTGAGATTTTACCTTGTACACTGTCTGACCACTCCCCAGTAACACTGGAGCTTTGGTTGAGAGATGCTCCCAGACCAGCAAGGAGATGGAGAATGCCGGGGGGATGCTTGGTGACCCTGGGTTAGTAGAATCCCTACGCGTGGAAATAACAGAATTCTTTACTAATAACCTTGGGTCGCTGACGCTGGTCTCCACTGTTTGGGAGACTTTCAAGGTCTGAGCTAGGGGGGCACTCCTGTTGAAATCTACTGGTCTCCTGAGGGGAGTGAGGAGGGAGCTGGAGGAGGTGGAAAGCTCCCTAACCAACCTTGAGGAAACCTACAGTCGCACACATGATAGGAACACCCTAGCCGAAATCCATGAACACATCCGTGATTTCAATGACCTGGCCACCAGAGAAACACAGTATATGGCAGCCCTGTCCAGAGCATGCAGATATGGCGAGGGAAATAAGGTGGGTAGAACACTGGCTAATCTGATTAAGCAGGAGCGACAGCCACAACCCATTACTAGTATTCAAGATGTGAATGGCCAGTTCAAAACAAGCGAGGTGGATATAAATGGTGAATTTGCCCAATGTTATCAAACACTGTATTCCAACAGGGATAGCAAAATGACCACTGAGATAATGGCATACTTAACATCGTTAGGGCTCCCAAAACTCCCACTTGAAAACAGATTGGCCCTAGATCAACCAATCACTGTGGAGGAAATGGAAGAGGCAATCATGGGGCTGGCATCAGGCAAAGCACCGGGCTCGGATGGGCTGGGGGCTGAATTTTATAAGGAGTTCCGCAAGGAGCTAACTCCCATGCTACTGGGGACCTGGGAGGAAACCCTAGAGGGAGGGATACTACCCCCGACAATGAGGGAAGCCATCATAACTGTATTACCTAAACCCTGACGCCCACCTAGCGACATGTCATCATACAGGCCCTTATCACTTATCAATGTCGATGCCAAGATATTTGCCAAGGTTCTGGCGAACCGTATGGCACCATTGGTCTTGACATTGGAACATCCTGATCAGAATGGGTTCATTCCCCTGCGATCCACTGCATTGAACCTCTGTAGATTATTTGGTATAATGGCCCAGATTGATCCTGGGAGGAGTGCAGCTGCCATTGCCCTTGACGCCGAAAAAGTGTTCGACTCCATGTCCTGGAAATATCTCTTTAGTGTATTGGAAACATTTGGGGTGGGTCCTAAATTCATTGGGTATGTTCGACTGCTCTATGCCGCTCGAGGAGCCAGAGTATGCACTAACAGAACTGTCTCTGAGATGTTTCAATTAGGGAGGGGCACAAGACAAATATGCCCCTTCTCGCCCATTTTGTTTGCCTTAACTATCGAGCCAATGGCAGCTGCTGTTAGACTAAGGCATAGAGACAGGGGAATAAACATGAAAGGAGCGATCCAACTGATTTCGCTCTATGCGGATGATACGCTCCTATACGTCCACGAACCAGAAAAAAATATAGAGCCCATTATGACCGACATACACGAGTTTGCAGAGTATTTGGGGTATGTCATCAACTTAGCCAAGTCGGAAGTATTTCCGCTCACGCCCTCCACTGAATGCCCCACGAATATGTGCGACCTGAAATGGTCAGAACAAAATATCAGATACCTTGGGGTGCTAGTGTCCAGAGATAGGCAAACCCTTTATGCGAATAACCACGAGAAGGCACTGCAGACATTGGAACTAAGCTACAGATCTGGGGATGTCCTCATATCCTTATGTGGCCGAATCGCCTTGCTCAAAATGATAGTCCTTCCCAAACTATTATATTTTTTTGTTAACATACCAATATGGCCGGGCAGAGACTTTTTTACTAAGCTACGGTCGTTAATAGTAACCTTCATATGGAATGGTAAGGCGTTGAGAATTGGGTGGGAAAAAATGACAGAACCCTATGACACTGGTGGTATGGCTGCTCCAGACTTTGAGCTTTATTGCCTGGTTGCCCAGGCGCAATTTGCGAAGTATTGGTATGAGGACTCTGGGGAAATACCAGATACGTGGGTGGAGGCACACACTATATCCCCAGTGGACATTAGGTCATTCATATTTAATACTAGACACAGGGACACTTGCGACTATGACCCGGTCAGCTGCACAGTCCGTGCTTGGGCGCATTGTTTAAGAGGCTAAAGCTGGAGACACCATATAACTCGGAGGTCCCCCTGTGGAACTTTCCAGGTATTCCCCCACGTTTGATGTGGGTATTCAGGAGGTCTGGGACCCACACATGGAGATGAGGGCGGGCGACATGTTTATAGATGGCAAATTTGCAACTAAGGAGGACTTTGTGAGAGCGATGGTGGGTGGACCACTTAAAATATTGCAATACTATAGAGGAAGGGCCACGTTTCAGAAGAGGTGGCCAATGTTCCCAGATGACCCCCCAACACCCTTGCACACAGCTCATCACCATGAATGCCGGGCTGGGTATCTCTAAATTGTATGCAGCAGATACTGTGCAGATACTGTGCACTGACGAAAAAAGTTTCATTAAATGCGGGTCTATGCTTGATACAGTTAAACTCTTAAACATATTGCATTACACGCTGGCTAAACTGTCAAAATTTGGTGCAGAGCATGGGCGGGAGTGCCCCAAATGCGGGGCTCAGGCTGCGGGCTCCTTTCACATGTACTGGGAGTGCCCTGCCGTTCTGAAATTCTGGGGGGAGGTGGCTGAGCTATTGGCTGATATCACGCAGATACCCCTGCAATTAACCCCCCCCCACAAATACCTGTTTGGAGACATTGGCAAGTGCTCGGAGAAAACCAGGAGACTATTTAATGTGGCATGCGCAGAGGCAAAGAAATGTATCCTACAAACCTGGAAAATGTCCACACCGCCAAGCATGACCACTTTCCTTTGCAAACTGACATATGCCATCGAGTGTGAGGAACAATATGTTTTGACCCTCCCAGGGGCAAGCCGGCCTAAAGACATATGGGGTCCCTTCCGAATGTATCTATGTTATTTGCTCTCAGATGATGATGAAGCAGTATAATGTCAGTTGTAAATGTCCTTTTCTTTTTCTGTTTGTCGATGTGTGTGAATTGGTGGGAGAGAGTTGTTGTAGCTGTCGAGACCACTGTTGTTGAACAATAAAAAGAATTTAAAAAAAAAAGTAGTAGCAGATATCTAGATCTTAGGTCTTTGTATACTACCCAAAGTAGAAAAATGTAGGCAGGGTTTTCGTCCTGGGAACCACAAGCTGGCCATACTGCACAAATATACTAACGCCAGCATCTTGTGAAACTCACAACTCTCTAGGCACGTATACGAAGTCCTAGGTAGAGGGCATGTGCGGGACACAGCCTGATGACATCCAAATGTCATTAAACCAAAAATCCTTCTTTGTCCTTAATCTACCATGCAACGTCTTGATGTCTCAGTGCTGGATTCCTTAGTCATGACCTGTGGTGACTCCCAGAGATTTCACAGGTTAATGTTCGTTAGCCAAAGCTTCATATGCTTAAACCAAGGGAGTGATATTGATCCCTCCATGGTCAGGACGTATTATAGTATGTCTCTGTACCTACATAGACTCAGGGATGTCCATACTCTTACCCAATATAATAGAGGTTTCAAGCTCATAAGATTTTCTATTGGAAATAAATCACATTCCATGTGCAAACTGGCATTTCGCCTGCATGAGTAACGATTTTACAAACTTATTTTCAATGTTACCTAGTGTCTGGGCTCACGTGTGGTTCCATATCTCTGCTCCATGTAAGGCAGATGGAAGGGCTTGAAGCCTATGCATCTGGAGCACTGGTACAATGGTGGCCCCATCGTGGCTTAAGAAAAATCTCCTGATGCCATCACTGAACCTGTCCAGTGTCACAGTGGCTTTAGTCATTTGTTGTAACCTGAGGCCATTTTCAGAAAACTTGGAACCTAGGTAGTCATAAGTGGATACCTGGTCGGTGCTGTCGACATCAATGTTCACTTTTGTATGCTTAGCTAGTGTTGGGAGTGAGGGGTCGTTTGGGCCCCCTCACACCTTCAGCACGTTATTGACCACTTGCTCGTGCAACAGCGGGGGACGCCTCCATTGCCCATATGCTAACATTAGCATAAGTGGGGCTATGGCGGGGGACACTTGGCTTCCATTTTGAGTGCCTTCAACTCCATCTTTGGACTAGGCCTCACAGCGATAATACAAAAAGGCTTCTCTCCCCTCTGCAGCGCCACGCAAACCGCTCTCATGGCCCCCACCTTTTCTCACCCTGTCTGAAAGCTTCACAGATCTCTTTCTCACAGATGTGCCGGGGATAATTGAAACAAATACTACACTGTATCATCTCACCCTTCCTCTGTGATCACTGTCCTGTGTGTGAACCGGCTCAAACCATGCCTTGTAGCTCATCCATCTCCACAAACCCGCCAGTGCCCTCTTACCCCCCCCCACGCTGTTGGAAAATTACTGCCACTATAACCCTGTGCCCTCCTAAGGTATTCTCTTGATGTACCAGAAGTGTGACCCTGCTGTGCAGCCCACCCCTGAGTGCCCCCTACTAAATCCAGACCTCTGTCACAGTATATTGTACCCTAGAACTATCAAATGTCAGTGTGACCCATACTTGCTTTGATGCACACAGCCCCGCCCCTTGACCGCGGTTATCACCCTAACCAAGACCCTTAAATCAGGTACCCCAAATAAGTCCTAATGAATGATGTTATGATTATATGCTTGCATTTTATAGGTTTACAAAGATTTACTCAAAGGTATACTAATGATCATTGTTTATTGTATGTCTAGTGGTAGTTTTTCATGCTAGCTTAGTTAGTGTCCGCCCTATCTCACCGTGACCTAACACTCGCCCCTCCTGGACGCTGGCAGCTGGACTACGTGATGTTCTCCCTCCCGCCAACTGGGCAGCCAATCTGGATGAAGCAGCGCCTACTTTTATATATGTAACTTTATTGTCTAGCCAATCCGGCACTGGTTTAGTACCCTATGTTAGTTGCGTCATCTACGGCACTGTTTTACTTTATATTGTCATGTAATTGTCATGTTTGCCAGAGCGCTCTCGAGGCAGCAGAGTTCTCTGGATGCCAACTTTATGTAAAGCAACGAAATCTTGCAACCTGTTCTCTTAGTCTCATTCCCCATTAGGGTGTCTTATATTTTTTGGATAATGAATGTGTAAGTGGGGGAGTGAGCCTTTACACTAGTCTATGTCTAAAACAAATGGTTTTGGTTTTCCTTTGTTTAACCGTAGGCACAGCTCACTGCTTGTTCTGGTAAAGGTGGCCTGGGTATGTTTAAGGCCTGTCGGTGTGGTTGCTAACAACACAGCATCACCAGAAAAATAAGTGCGAGAAAGGTATCCTTGTTCATTTTGAGTGGGTCTTGGCAGCACACAACCAAATCCTTGATTACTATGCTGATATATTTACAAAAGAGAGTGGGTCCAGTACGCACCCTTGCCGTAATCCCCTCCAAACTTCGATGGACTCAGCATCTCAACTAAGCAACACACTCATGTCAAATGAACACTGCTACATCTCTCCAACCAACATATCCTCACTGCATAGCTAAATGAACCCCTCTCAAGATAGAGATATGTCAAAAGGTTTTAAATGTGAACTGCCTAGAAACAGCACACATTACCCAGGTATTTACAAACTTCACACATCAACACAACAAAGCTATTTTGCAAGTTCCTTCTTGTCTAAATCCAGCTCACCTCTTTTTTAGATTTAATAGTACACCATTAGACCATGAAATGACAACCGATTGTGGTATACAACTCGGGCATACAATATAACATAAGTGATAAGGTGTTCTTTGACAACTAATTACAGAACATTTCTCAGCCTGCCTACCTTCCCTTGGGTAGCTTTGGTGTCTGCTGGGGGACTTGGTCATCTTCGTCCTACACTTGGCAGATTTATGACTTTTCATCCCACGCCTACACAATTTTTTAGCATGATGTTATGTCTGTGGGTTGAAGAACCAGCTACTAACTGGAAAGGACTGTTCCTACAAGGAACTTAGTTCAATGTTCCCAGAATGAGCAATCTGTCATCCAGTAGCATCTTGGCTGACATAACTGCACTGCTGAGAAATCAATGTAATTTAACAGTTTAATAGTCATGATTTAATTGCACATCTAAAAGAAAGCAAATCTGGAATGGCATGAAGACGGGTTCGAAGTGATTACGATCATGACGGTGCTAAAACAGACAAGGATGAACCGCTAGCTTTCCTCTCATTTAATTTAGGAACTTTTATAAGGTCAAGTGAGCTATAATGAAGAACTTTAAACCGAGTAAAAGACTGAAGTTTATTTTTAATAAATATTGTGCAAGTGCCAAAAACAGATGTGTGAACAATACACAGTGACTAGAATTTAATGCAACAAAAACCAGGGTGATGTTATCATTAATTATTGTAACAGTAAGCAGAAAGGTGGCTGCATTTTGTGTAGACTGTAATTTACACAGTGCAAACTTAGGGTAACCAAGAAAGAGGGATTTTCAATACTTAGGTTTAAAAGGAACGATCTTGTGAAGAATGGAAAGTTTATGGAAACTGGAACTGATAGGAGAATTAATCAGGGCAACCCTAGATAGTGTAGTGTACTTTCAAACTTAAATACTAGGTGTATAACAGTGGTGGCAGTTATGGGATGGAGGCCATTTCTGCTGAATAAAACCTGTCTTACCATAGAGATTGTTTAGCCCTAATCATTAATACCTCATAGGGTTTCCCAAATTGAACTTTAACCGGTTGGAAGGCATCCAGGAATTATTATCAGATAAACATTTCTGGAAACGGTGCAGGCTTTGAGAGGATGGATGATCTAAGGAGGATCCAAATATCATTGGCTTATGCAAAAAACCTGTATCCATAACAGTGGATCAAAGAGGCAAGATAGTTGTCAGAAGAATTGGCAACCACGAGGATCCCTGTGAAACATTACAGGATGTATTGGAGGGGCGTGTCAGAGAGATTGAGCCTCGCACTACCACTTACTAAACCCATGAAGGGTTCCCTGCTTGTTCTTGTGGACAATCATTTGAGTTATACAAACAAAACCTGGCTTCTCAGGGGTTTCATGCTGGCAAAGAAAATGATCCTGCGCACCTGCAAATCTCCAAATTGCTTTATCATTGACAACAGGATCGATGAGCTGCTAATCCTCTCGACCTATGTGAAGGTCATTTATAAAAATAAGAGGGAATTGGGCAAGTTTGATGAGATGTGGGTCCATGCCTGGACATGTATGGTTGACATGGACATACATTGATGACATTACACTTTGCATTCAACTTCTCCTTGTCATTCTTTGTACTATTCTCTTTTCTTTCCTCTTTCCTCTGTCCTGATAGTTGGATTTGTGTTATTCAACATCTGACTAATGTTTTAGGGTTATGTTTCTGATGAGTTGCGCCTATGTATTTTTTCTCTGTGTTTTATGGCTAGCCACATGTCACTTTGACTATTGTATTTTATGTCCTGCCTGTATTTAAGAAACACAAAATTAAATCTGAAACACTGCCGGATGAATCAAAGATGTTAGAAGTAAAAGGTGGGAGAATACTCAGTAACAGTCATTGAAAGGAAAGGATTGGAGCCAAGTTGGTATGGTGCCTGAAATGACTGCTTCACTTCGATTGTTCAGCAGGGTGGGGGGTCTACTGTATTGATCGCCACAGAGACGTCTAAAAAAATAAGGAAAAATACTTTATCTACATCTTGCTCCAGGTAGTATTAATTTAAATTGCCAATAAAACCAATACAGTGTTTTTCACTGCTCTGAAACTGACTTGAAAGTCATCAATGAAATAGGTTTCCTCAAGGTAATGTCGAAGAACCAAGGTGGTCGTTTTAAACATGATTTTGCCAACACAGGGACGGGGGGAGATAAAATCAATCTGGCAGGGTTCTGGGGTCAGGTGTGGGTTTCTTTGTTAAAGGAATTACCTTGGCAGTTTTAAAGGACACAATGACCATCCCTATGGAGAGACTGAAATTGATAAAATATTTACATAACAGAACAAACAATGTTTTGAGGTCTTTTATAAATTATAACTCCAAGATGATCAAGTGGGGAGGCAGATTTAACTTGCCTCATCCAATCTTAAATACGTTCAGAGGAAAAGTATTATGGGTCATGTTTAGCTCAGCTGTAGGGGTTGGGAAGAAGGGAGCACCAGAGGTAATATCTGGTAAGAGGAGTAAGTAATGTCATTTTGAATACTGCTGACTTCATCAGAAAAGAAAAGAGAAATGGCATTGCATATATTGTGTGACAGAGGAATGGGCTAGGTCTTAGCAGGGACCTGGTCAGCACTTTCACAATAGCAAATAACTAACAGATGGAGTTAGTGACAGCAACACTTTTCTTTGAATATTAGGTTTTCTCTGTGGGAGTAATTTATGCTTCATAATGCTGCAAGGCTGAGCGATAGGACATTTTAGATTGAGTATCATGTCCATAGGTCTGTAAGGACATCAACCCCCTTTTGATCAAACCTCTCCCTCCGTGACCCAGAGAACAGAGATAGCATGACCAATTAGTCACCTTGATATGGAAGAATTTGCATAAGGGACCCCACATCCTATGCTGTCCAATCTGCAATCTGGGGAAGTGCTCCAGTTGTCTTGCATCCAAACCTTGAGTCCTGCCCTTGGGCGTTGTTTGCAGGCTCTGGCCTATAGTGGCTGTTCCTACCCAGTCTGCAGTTCCACAAGCCCTGGGAGGAATTCCACCACTTCCAGGTATAATAGTCTCTATGTGTCCCAGGTAGAGTTCCATGGTTACAGCCTCTACATTTTGGGCAGCTGTCTCCAGCCTTTGGATTCGGTAATCTACCTAGGGTGTCAAGTCCCATCAAGTCATGAGTCTGACCAAATGAGCTCTGCGCAGCAGGAGTATAGTTATGAGTAGTGGCTAAAGCACCCACTTAGCCATCACACTTCTACAAAACAAGGTTGACCCCATCATAAAGCTAAAAGAAGCACAGTAAAGGTGTATGTCCTTTGCCTTTTGTGGTAATGTTTGAAAAGTGAATGCTATACACTCAAGAGGGGTGTGAATGTGGTTCAGTAGCAACCCAAACATCAAAGTATAACAGTTGAAAATAAAGGGAATGCCCATTCAAGGTTCTGTATAAGTATATATACTTTATTTAAACACACCAAATGCAATAATAATTCAATATAAAACACTCTACACAAAACTCACCCCTGTGGAAAGAACATAGAATATGCAAGCTGGAAAGATGCAGCACTCAGGGTACTAAGGCCGGGTGAAGAAGGAACTCAATATCCTAAATGATTTAAAAAGGATATGTTCTGGTGAGAAACGAGATTAAAAATGGCCTAGCCAGTCTCCAGGGCCCAAAGATGGAGCCAGGGGCAGTTTAAAGTAAATAATACCTTTTGCTGGTGTTGATGGTTCAACAATGGTAAACCAAGCTTTCTGTGCTTTTCGTTCGGTGTGAAGCAGACTTAAATGTGGCAGTCATGTTATTCCAGATGGGGTGCATTGACAAGTTGGGGGTCGAACGGAAAGCTCATTGTATTTCATAGAGATGCTTGAAGAAGAGTGGATCTTGAGAGCAATCAGGGTCGATTTAACAGTCCATTTGATGGTGAAGATGCTGGTGACTGGATGCACTGTTCAAGTCGGGTGGTTAACTGCAGTCTTCACTGGTCATGGTTCGATGAAGCTACCAGCAATGTAGATGACAACAACGTGATGGTGGTTTCGAAAGGTGGTTTGAATGCAGTGGATACAACTATAGGCTTTAAGTTTGAGCTAAAGCAGCAAATCTCTCAGCTGGTGCAATCGAGCGGCAACTCCCAAGGTTCTTGGTGGCTCCACGGGGTTGAACGTACTTGAATTAAACTTGCAGTGGTTCAATGGCCAAAATCTAGGCTGTCCTATCTGTTAGGCGCTGTTAGTGCCACTACAGGGCCTAAGGGCCAAATTAAGTCCTTGTTCAAGGGCTCACAATGCAAAGGAGACTTTGCCATACTTTCAGGAGTCCTTTACCATGTTTGCGTACTGTGCAGTTGTGTGGCTGACAGAGATACAGGTCTTGTTCAGACAGCAGATCACCCCCACTGTGCCCTTGGGATTGGTAAGGAACAGAACTTACCTCTCACCTGGACACTAAGTCTCTACCTCACTGGTGGTGGGCTTTGTAATGTCAAGTCTCCCAAAAAAAGGTCAAATTGACTCCTCCTCAGGCGTTTGTTCGAGAGTGCATCAAGGAAAGAGTGGGAAACACATTCATTTAAATGCAAAAGTCCACAGCTGATTTGACTGAAACAAGCAGGCTTTTAGGGGTGCAAGACCTGTTGTTAAGAAAAGTGGTATTTGCCTTCTAACATCACACCCAGAGTGTTTTGTGTTAAAATAAGTAGAAGGGACTTGAAAGAATAGAGCATACAGAGTGAAATAAGATGGCCGTTTATCCCTCCAATTATGCTGAGCTCCCACTATCTACACCACTTTGATATGCTAGGCTAGTCATTTTGGGGATGGTTGTGCCATTTGATTCCTGCTCAACCATGGCATGTCCTGCTGGGAGGATGTCTTGTTGGAGAGAGGTGTTACCAGACCTTGCAGAGGATTAAACGGTGAGGCCCCGTTATTCAGTGTCGAGCCTGGAAAGTTGTCAGGGCAAGTCTGTCTCACCACAATACTGAAAGTGCTGACTCATGTACGATATCAATTTGATGTGGCTTTGATAATTAAGAGGGATATTAACCACCATACCTTAAACTGAACTGTAGTTTATATATAAAGTTGATAACTGCCACCAGGATAGTTAATCATATAATTATGCCGGTTGGCAACAAGGAAGAATTTCCTAAATACACCTCCTGTGCTAGCATGACTTGGCAGTCACTGCAGCTGTCAAAAGGAGACCAGTGCACCATGATCCTGCTCTGTGCCACTGGAGAGAAAGTGCTGCAGTACAGGATACTGATTCTGCAAGGCACAGGTGCACATTATGCTTTTGGTATGGAGTTGGTGGAAATAGGTCCTGAAATGGAATTACCTGCATCATGTCATTATTATACAAATCAAAAAAGCTAAGGCTTCTATACCCTTGCCAGACTGAACACCTTCACAAAGAGTTTCACCCATCTCTGGTAGCAGTCCAAACCTTAATTGGAGGGTTAAGCCCTAATTTGGCTCAGTCAGAGCTCCATGAGTACCACATGATATGATATGGCATTTATAACGTGCCTGTACACAAGTGTTTCACATGCACACTTTGGCTTAGTTTCAGCCACTGACCTAAGATAGTTGTCCGAACACAGTTCAAAGTTTCACAAGCAGTGGGTGAAGTCCAGTCTTCTTTTGAGTTGTTGCATCCAATGGATCCCAGTCAGAGCTACAGGAGTTATGCATGCACATTTGTGATGTTGGAGTATTGCTGCTATGTGTGTGCCACAACCAGCAATAGAGAGTGACTGCTCCTATCTAGCTGTGAGTTTTGCAAACTCTTGCATCCCTTCAGGATTAAGCTCTAATAGTTCAATATAAGGATCCAGGTGTTTCCTGCACAAATGGGATGTGAATCCTGCATTTGGGAACCATGCACCAGCCTTCTCCGAGCCAAGTATGAATTCCATGAGTGTTAGGCTGATTTAGAGCTTTTCCTGCATGGTTAAGCTCTAATGTGTCATTTTGTCATTTGTTATAGTAACTTGCAGCATAATTATGGTCCCAACGTGCTTTTGGTTGCACACCCTCGGAGGGGCTGGAGTCCAAAAAAGCAGATAGGTGGAACAGAGGTGCTCTGCTGCTTGAGCTGTGCGAGTACCGGTTCAGTGTTTTCTTGAAAGAAGAGTGGCTAAGTCTGCTGCCTTACGGTACCAGCTTTAAAAACCCAATTTTCCCGTGGAACGTGGAGCAGAGAATTGGAGCAGAGGAACATAGGTGGTCTGCTGTGGTCCTCTGAGGGTTCGGCCGCGGGATGGTGCCCACATAACATTCAGCACAAATGCAGAGGTACGTGTTGATCTAAGGCCTGTTTGCTGTCAGGTTGTGAATTATTATTTAACCCAATTGGCCCAACGGAGCTACAAATGGAACACTCGACACATAAAAATTAAACACATCACTTTAATATGCCCGGTCTCAAGCATACAACCTTCAAAAGTACAATTCATATAAAAAAGTCAATGCACGCACACAAGCTACAAGCAAGTTCCCGGACACAGCATCAGTACACTCTTCAGAACTTCGAGGCAGGTCGGGAAACACGACCAGGATTTAATTACAACTTACTTTGGAGCTGACAACATGCAACACATTGACTTATCACAAGGAATGAACAATGATGATTTACTAAATGTTTTGTCTGATATAGCACATGTCGGGACTATGAATCCGTCATTTTCTGGGATTGATAACGATTCCCTACTGGTGCTCTGCTATTCACACTAAGGGTTGGTAGACAATTCATGGGAGAAATAGTCTACGTTGCAACAAGTGGAGGAGATTATTGCGTCTACGTCCAGGCCGATATCATCCCAGCCTGACATCAAGGGGGTGGAGCCATCCCTGATGTCTTTAACACTGGACTTATTCCCAGCGACTGTGGCAGAATTGCCATCAGATGACCTCAACTCAACAGGCAGTGTGTCTTTTGTGAATTCAAGCTCAAGGAGCTTTGCCATCAATCTCAATGATGTTGTTATGAGTTTCGCACTGAAAATTCTTCTCACACTTTGCGGGCATATCCATGAGGACATGTAACACCAGGGCGCTATCGACCAATGTCTGGTGGGACACTTTGACCAGCTCAAATTGGGTACTAAGCCCATTTCGCAGAAAACTCAGTGCCTACTGAGCACAGCCATAACACAGAAGCTGTAGAAGTGGTACAGGGGACAGTGACTATAAACAGCAATGAGTCTCATCCAGCCCCCCTCCACCGCACCTGGCAAGTTTTGCAGAGGTGGCATCACGCTGAGGTACAAAACCCACAAGAAAAGGCGTAGATCCAAATGTTCCATGAAGGCTATTGTAAATAATGCCCCCATTACGCAAGCTGGAGTTGAAATTTGCGACAGTCCTCTGAAGTCAACAATTGCGGGATGGGCGAACACATAAAAAAAAAAAATGAAAAAAGGAAAACGGAGATGCGACGCAATAGCAGGCAAAGCAGAGGTTTGGGGACCCTGAAGTGTTGTTGCGTTAAAGAGGCCTCAGTAACACCTGTGGTAGATACTGACACACCTCCAAGTGGAAGATCCTCCCCTTTAAAAGTCCCAAGCAACCACCATCCTGGCTCTGTTGTGTAGACTCCAAGATGTGGTATCTATTCCAGGTCAGAGTGGCATGTGTGACTTTTTGCCTACTCTGTGCAGGAGTCAGTAGTATTGGATCTGTTAATACTAAACATCTCTCTGTCAAAACAAAGCCGTGATTATAGAGATCTAAATGAAGTGGCAGTACTGAAGTTACTGGCAAAAATACCCTCCCTGGGTATTTCATAACTCCACAGATTTTATCAAACAAATAAAGGTGAAAGAAAGGCAAATAACTCGATTCTATTGTTGCCTTCTGAATACCTCTTCAATAATACGCTGTCACAAACTACATTTGCATCAATTGGTTATGAACTAGATGCTATGGTGCCCAAAGAACTACCATCCAGTAGCTGTGAGAAGTTTAATAAAGAGAGAAACTTGGGCCTGGTCCCAAAAGGCACAAAGCCAACTCCTTTGCCTGCACCTATGGGTAATGTGCAGGGGTGGGAATGGATGACGAGTTTCCTTCAACAACAATGTTCAACTGTCAAATGAGGATTAAAGTTGCTGTGTTGGAAAACTAGAAGCTTCAGGCATCTGTTTAGAGAGGAGGGGTCTTTACGCATTTTAATGGAATATGACATCATCATGTGCCAAGAAGCTTGGTTGACTGACAAAGCGTTTTTGGAAGGTTTTGTTTTGCACCAAGTGATGGCAAAGAATGGTGACCTGGGGTGACCCTCTGGAGTCCTACTAATTGGGGTGCAGCACTCTATGGGTTCTCAAATCCTTAGTACAAACACCCTTGAAGATAAAGTTATGGCTGTCAAAATTAAATTAAATCCCCAACATGAAAGCAAGGGTTTACTTTTGATAAACGTATATGACCCGCCTGGAGGTGATTATACGGATGACATCTTTGCTTTCACTGATGATATATGTGTGGGGTTGGGGAAGTAATGGTGAAAATGAGTTTATACTAATAGGGGAAAATCTTAACGCCTGTTGCCATGACACTCCACATTTGATAATGTCTGGTCTGTTGCAACAGAAGGGAAATACTCAGGGGAGTAAATCGGGTGGAGTACCTCAAAGAATGGGAAGTGTTGAATGGAAGAGTAAGATGAGATGTGCCAGGGAAGGGTACATGGAGAAGTGGTCGTAAAGGGGCCAATTTGGGCTACCATTTTGGTAGTAATGATATGCTTGATCATGCTCAATATCTTCACTTAACCTCTAAGTTATGTTGGGTGATCTATAATTAAGGATATTGTGCCAAGCCACTCTAGGAATTGAATTCAGCGGTCCAGTGTGAGTATTGAGAGGGCTTCACCTTGGGTAAATGCCTTGGGAAGTACCAGTTGGTAGATATATTCCTTATTATGTATGGACGAGATGGAAAGTTGGATAAGTACATCTATGACAGAGATATTGTCTATTAACCAGGGGAGTTGCTAGGTCTGGAAAAGACCCGGGGCTACGCTGATGTCAGAACTGTTGGGACTGGGGGCTAGCTAGTCTTTTGGCTGTAGCTCCTGAGATTCTATCCGGGGCTACAACCAAAAGATCAGGGGCTATAGCCCTGTTATCCCCCCCCTAGCAACGCCCCTGCTATTAACAGAGCCCAACCCATGCTTATAGTTAAGGCTCACAGAAACACATTTGATGCCCAAATTCTAAATGCCAAGCACGTTATGTGCAGTGAATTGTGCAAGCTGACAAAGAAGGCTTGCTCAGGCTTTGAATTTCAGCAATGAATGAGTGTGATCGAAAACAGCTACCGAAGGTGGGTATGTGATTGGAAAAATTCAGTTTTAAACACAGAATGGCAGCAGTTGATAGGTGCCCTGAACAGTAAAAATTCAAGAACTATTTGGCAGCTATTATCTGTGGCCAAAGGAACCAGAGAGCAACACATTTTAAACCCCATTAGTGAGGTAGCATGGTTGAAGCACATTAGTGGCCAAAGAAGGCCGAACCATCTACCTCGATCTTTGGTGATCTAGGGTCAAGTCAGCGTTGGCCTTTCTTGTGCATTGCGTGTTGGGCAATGCATCAGATCTAAAGGAGACCTGCACACACACCTACAGTGCTGCTAATGCATGGTGGCTTTCCCTCCTACGTCTTGAGTTCTGCAAGCCCCATGAGTTATATCATCCTTCTCTATAGGAGTGTGCCCAGGCAGGCTACATTATTCTAGTCTCAATCTGTCACTGAGTCTCTAGTGTAGCCTATGGCTGCCAGTTGATCTTGACACAACTACTAGACACATGATTTAATTTGTGTGTCCTACTGAAATCTGGGGAAAGTACATGTGTGGAACACTTGCTGAGCCTTTCTGTGGGCAATGGAGGCCAGACCACTCTCTTTTTCAGTCTTTTTAGTAGAAGGTGGAAGCATGACAGACCAGGTATAAACATTTTCATAACAATGTGTGGTAGCAAAACGTAAAAGTGGTCTTCACAGTGGATGGGATGCAGTGTTTCTATTATGTCTATGGGAGAATAATGTTGTCAGACCAATCCCTGGAAACTGCTACATAATCCGTGCAGAAGTGCAAAGTGCTGCAGCAATATTTAAATAATTTGTTGTAGCCTATGTTGTTCAATTAGAATCAGTTGTTGGCACCTCTAGGATAAATAGGTTCCATATAAAACCTCCATACGTAAGGAACCCCATAAGGCAGTCATTTTGATTGTGGATATTTTGTACTCTAACATACAGTCTTTGCAGATGCAGGATATTGTTTACAGATACTAAAACCAAGCCATCCTTTTGGGGCTGTCTTGAGAGTATGTAAAGCCTATTCATTTAATTCTTCTGACTTAAAAACAAGATGCCTGCTTGGTTTGATCTATGGCTGTATGTAGTCTTTTGGTGGACCTGGATGGATACAATCTCCTTACCAAGATGGCTAAGGGAAAAACAAAAAAAAGTGAATCCACTCATTTTGGTACAGAGGAAAAAAATATGGAAGGTGATCATCACTTGGTTGAAGTACCAACTCAACTGGTTGAATAAGTGGAGGGGTTTGTCCCCTGATAACGATCCAAAAATAATGTTCTGCACACCAGAAAGATAACAGCATGCATTAAAAATATATATATATATATATATTTGTTAACTATGGTGGCGCAAACAAAACATGTTCTAGTTGCAACGCGGTCAAGATGAAGGTTTTTGTCTTTATCACCCAACACATGCCTTTTGTTGAGGCATTCTTCAACTGGCTCACTGTTCTTCTGTACATGTGTAAGTCTAGAAAAAGAGGCCGTTGCGCTTCAACTTCCAGATATCAGTATCTGCGGTAGCTTCCAACTTCGGAAAAACAAAGCTTTTGTGGCCCAAATAAAGTACATGTCTCAAAGAACAACGGAGGGAAGGCAACAAGATATTTATAAACATAACATATATTCTAGGTAAAACATAAATGACATTATGTAATTTTCCATGAAGCAGGGGTCACATAGACCCTACTTAGAAATCTTTTTAAATACTAATTTAACTTCAGTGAAAGAACAGATGAGAGATAAACTAAAGCCTCAACCAGGTGGAAAGGTTTGTAATCAGTAGAGACAGTTACAGGATTTAATACTAAGATTGACTATAGTAAAAATGTGGACATATGTCTTAGGAAATCACGTGTGTCCTCTAATTTGGGGCAGGATTTGCATATTGATGTTTTTTAACTGTGTACTAGATCTGATGATTCGAGAGGGTATCTAACAGTTAATTAAAATGTGCATGTGATGGAACATTTACATTTACTTTAAGTCATAGTCACGTCCAGAGCATGTCTGATGAGATGCCAACATTTAGGGTGGTTACCATGTATGGCTGTAACAGGTTGAATGTCGGAATCATCAAGTTCTATCTATGTGGAGAGTTGCATATTAGGACACCTGCTATTATCAGGTTGTCAGATTCTATTAAGAGGCCTCGATCTGAGGTTATTGGTTTATCAGGCCTCTCTGATAAGGCAACTGGAAGCATTGTTGAAGAAGGAGCACTTTATACTGCTTTTAAAAGATGTATTTAAATTATTTGAAAAAACAAGTACAAGATAAAATGTGAGAGTACCTGGGAAAAGATTGCTAAAATGTTATAATCTATACATTTCCCGTCAATTTATTGCACTAATGATTTGGTGTGGCTACTGTCGACTCTTCAGCCAGTACATCAACAAAAACCCAGATGTCAATGTCAGTCATTAGCCTGCTCTTTAGGAATTAAAGTTGAGATAATCCTTTGTATATACAGAGGTCCAGTTGTTTTTTTTAAACTACATGCCATCATATGTTTGCAGGAGGTCTGGGTGTCTGGGTGATGGAGGAGGGATGGGAAACTGGTTAGAAAAAGATTCGAGCCAATCAAAAAAAGTTGGAATCAACTTGTCTCGAAAGATTTAAACCATTTAAAGCAAAGCCTTGAACTGTTCCAAAACGTTCAAATGGGAATTCAAGCAGCTTAAATAGATATGGGTATTGTGAATGCTTGACTCTGCTCAAATACACCTCTTTGGTAATACAAATTCAAAGATAGTGGAACAATATCCGAAAATGTAGTTTTACTGGCAGATAAAGACATGATACAACTGGGACATAAAACAAATGCAGATGTTAAAAGCATAGAAAGTGCACTTTCTTTTAATTTGATTTCATTTCATAAATGTCCAGATCAAGTTACTCACAAAGGTGGGGTGCATATTTCAGGGGGGGTGGTGACAGTGCATTTGATATGCTGGCCAGCCCATTTGCATCTATTAGTAGCAGCACCCACGTGGGCGTTGGGAACACATTTCACAATGACAGGCCCTAAAACATTGTGAAAAGTTCAAAAAATATATTTCTATCTTTGTTTGAGGGATAGAAGTGCAAGTGGGGCAGCAGTGGTCCATACTGCTGCTATTCCATTTGAATGAAAATGCATGACACCGTTGGTAATGACCATGCAATGCCTTGTGTGTCTTTTTTAGCCTATTGCAAATAAGTGTAGGGGAATGTGACTATGCTCAGTGAATTTCATAGATCATTCCATTTGTGGATTCTGCATTTGTTTGAAACGTGTCCTTATGGTAGTGAAAATGTGCAAAGAGGGTATAAAATGCATCTGAATATGAACATCTGCACTTCACACTTTCAGAGAAAAAGTGCACTTTTATTGGCACAAGTGTTGATATCCATCAAAATTGAGCATTATCCCATTCTTTCTTCAAATCCACAAGGATTTAACTTTTTTTTAACCCAAAGCCTGCCACATTGACTAATCTATCCTATAAGAGCTGCTCGGATATTTCGCGACTTGGCCTAATTCGAATCGCGAGCCATCTATATTATGATGGCGATAGCTTGAGCTAATTAAAACTGATACAAAAGCATTCCAGTAGAGTAGTGTCTGGCTCTCACATCCTTTGATGGAGTCCCTTTATCTTAATGGGTATCATTTTATTTTTTTAAATGCTACTAAAGGGGACAAGGGTCACCCTATTTGTGGGCCATTATTATCCAATAATACTATTTACCAGTAATGGATATCAGATCCAAGCAGCAAGCAATGACATGTTAGCCATTCATGTTTCTTGGACACGTTACTATGTACTCAAGAAGTTGGAAATAATTAATTTTGTGAAGTCTATCAGACAGGATAGAACAAATCTTCTCAGGGTGCATGTTTTTAACTTTATAAGAATGTGGCTAGAGAAGTCACCGTCCAATTATATATTTGTAATGGGTGATTTAATTGGTATTTAACCTGAGACAGTGAACTATTTGGAAGAGGATGAGCAAATGTGCAGGGTAATGCTTAGGATGAAATGTGTAAATGTCTGGCTGATGGTCATGATTAATGGACGCACTTGTGTTGATGTACAAGGAGTTGCTGCACCTAAATTCACTTCACTTATATTAATGTGACAGTTAATTTACCTTATTCAACCTCTAAAATAATAATTATTGAAACTACAGCTACTGATCATGCATTTCTGAGATCTAGGCAAGGATCAACAATGTTATTGGGCCAGGAACAGTGTATAAGGGTGACGTGACACTCAATAATAGTCTCAGTTAAACTTGATGGTCTGAGGAGGGCATGCAAAATATGCATTTTTGGAGTCTCAGATAGTTATATGGAACTAAAAACATAAACTTGTTTGGTCTCAAATATTTCTCAGGATCATCATTGCTTGGAAGTTTAAGTTGAAACCCATTAGTTGTTCTCTGGAATTGGTACAATGTCGAAAACCTCTTCTTTTAATAATAGCTTTGTACAAAATCAAAAGAGATCTGTTTACAAGGTCTCCAGGTAGTTTGGAAGTAGAACAAATATTACATGCGCCCAATGTATTCTTGACAAATATAAATTAAAACGTTATAAGAATTGACAAATCTCACATAAAAGTCCAAACTAAGTTCAAACTAACACAGACATGGCAAGATATTTTAAAGATTTTGGATAAAAAAGATGGCAACACATGTTGGGTTCTAATATCACAGGATGGTACGATACAAAATCAATCTCACATAAAACCAATTAGTGTATAGCTCAGGGTGAAAAACATTTCAAGAAAACATTTGAATTTGAAAGGAGTGCTAAACCACAGTTTCTAACTTCTGGTCTTCGATCCTGGCCAGATAGGTTTATCAACTCATATTTTCTTGATGTCAGCAAAACCTTAAAGAGATCTAGAGCTCTACGTCCTAGGCCGTGCAGATCTCACTAGTTTGGTGGGTAAAGCTCAACCACGAATTCGGGCAAAATTCTGTCTATTTCATATGGAAAACATGATGCAGTCTCTTCACCATGTATGAGGACCAACTCCCATCTGATTCCCATTTCAAAAAGAGTATTTGGAGAGAACACACACAATTGTAGACCAATTGTGCTTGATATAACAATTCAAATTGTTCATTACTGCTACTCAAGAAGCTCACAATTGGGTTCATGATCTAACATATTAGCTATATTTCAAATCGGTTTGAGGAAGGGTATATAAAGAATGATGGTCTTTGCAATAGAGATATGCCAATGCATGTGGCCTATTTGGATTAAACACTTCAATGAGTTGGAAAGAAATTGGCTTTGGTTCAAATTACATCTCATGGGGCATACCACAAATCCTGTTGAAAGTATTAATATTATTGCATACTAACACAGCCTTGGTATGCAACAATTAATGATGAACTAAATTAGGAAGGACAGTTTTCACAATACATTTACACAACAAGGGTGCATGTCGTATGCCTTAAGAAACATGATCATATTCCTCCAAATATAGACTCCATATCTTAACTCGTTAGGCTATCTGGACACCCGTTTTGTTTTTAGCTGAACACCAATTTGTCTGCAGTGTGGTTTGATTGGGATTTGGAAATTTTCTTTGGAAAATCTTGTATGAATAAATATGACTAAATTGTGTGTGATGAGGTTTACTAGAAGGCATACTAAATATAAGCAAATTGATCAACACATTAGTAGATATACACTGGAAAGGGAGATTCCTGTCACATGTTCAGATTTTACTATTACAAATGCTGAGCTCATTAAATGTGAATTAGGGCATCTCAATTTTGAACATGATTTCACACCTAGTTGCAAGAATGCAAACATTTTACAGAAACTAAGAGGTTACTTGTAGCAACCTTTAATTGTGCCATACAATATAAACATCTTTCCTTCCATTCGTTATGGCATAGAAGAAACCTGATTCTGTTGCTGATTACAACTCTGATATAATTGGATGGTGTGCTATGCCTGAATTGGAGATGTATTAAAATGAATTTGAGAGAATTACATTGTAATGAGGGCATCATAGTATTCGTATAGTCTGACATAACTGGGTATCCTAACTTGTTACTGTGTGAAACTTCAAAAGACATTTGAAAGCACACAATAGATATGATGCCATTATCTTCAAGAACATACAGCAATGAATATTGGAATATGACTGTTAGTGGAGCAAGAGTCCTGCTCTCGTTATGGAGAGTTTATTAACTTGAAACATTTTGGAGTAGTGCAGCATACTAAGCTTGCATACAATCCAGTAATTTCTCAGTGTATTACATTTATACAATGGTGAGGGATGTAAATATCTATACAATTGTTCTCATTAAGATAAATGATGATGTCAAATTGAATTATGTAAATTATTAAACTATTGGTCAATTCCCTTTGTATACTTTTAAGATGTATGCTTAATGATTAAACACATGTTTTAATTATTTTGGTTAAACACATTACTTGTTATAGCAAAATAAATCAAATTGGAAACTTCCCCTTGAATAATTGGACCCTGATAAGACAGCAACCACTATGAGACTTTTGCTGTAGTTACTATGGGTTTATAGCTGAAGGTGCACAACAATAACATGTTCTAAAAAAGTGCATTTAAGGTCTTGGTTATCCCAGAGTGGGGTTCAACATACATCATTTCTTAGAAGAAACTCTGCTCATTTTGTTAGATGGTTGAATGCGCTAGAAGGTCTAGTTTGAACATGGCTTTTAGATTTGCCACATAATGATACATTCATTAGGTTAACATCACTACACACTTTTTATTTTTTATTTTAAATTAACACGCCAGTGGGTGGGCCAGAGACCTGCAGCCAATCAGGAATATAGCACGAATGTGCAGCAAATATGACTTTATCTTAGTGAACAGAGGAATTTTTCAACACTCACACAGGATTAAAGGTGGGAAGCTCTCCAATGAGACTGGGGTGATAAAACTACCGATTTGTCCCTTAGTATTGTATAGTTCAGCCACATATTTTACAAACTCGAGATAAGATTTTTGCTACATTGTATATGCTATTCTGCTTTAACATCTTACAAACGTAAGAGGGAAAGGGTACACAGCAGTTAAGAGACATTGGTCGACATTTCAATTGTGTTGGGATAGCAAGTTTATTCAGATACTTAAGCAATTGCTTATTGAATGTTCTGTTTTAGAAGAAAATTGTATTTTTAACAAAATGTTATGACAGGACAATGCAATCATCTGATGTATTTCGGGCTCACTTCATGTTGGGTAGGTAGAACTTTTTGATCGTGGCTGCTTTTTCTTATTGTGAAGATTTGTTATAGATGTTATTAAACTAATTCATATGCATTAGTTAGATGTTATTGTGAAAGATTTGCAATAATCTGAATAACAATAAATAAATAAATACATGTGTCCCTGTCAAGTGTCTGGAAGTCCCTCCAATATTGACTGGCTTATATGCTGGGCCCCTGTGGCCCATATGTGCTGCCATTCCTTTGCCAGGGCTAGTATGGCACTTTCTACCGAGGCTGCTTATAATCTGTTGCTCTGCCCAAATAGCTGTCTAGCCAACTAGTCGTCGGCCATAGAAATGAGTGGTGCAACATGATGGATTTTTTCAGATTGTTCTCTATGAAGGTCGTGCACTTTGAATCAGAGCTCCCCAACTGAGAAACAGATACATAGATTACAAGAACATTTAGACACAGTCCTCCAGATTATTGTGGACAGCCTGCATGGGGACAGTATGCCCACCACTTGTCTCACTTTGTCTCCCAACCTTCATGAATAGCCAATGCGCAATAAGGGCCTCTCCTTTGTTGAATGCTATGGTCCCCTCACTGGACCATAGCAGCCTTCCAGGAAGCTTGAGTCTGCCTAAAGCATGGGCAGTGCACGTAGCTTGCCCTCCAATGTGTGTCCCATGTGGTCACTTTTCTTGAATAATTCCAAAAGGTGGAAGGGGGTTCAGGCCCAAAGTGAGATAACTATGCACTCCAGTAAGTGCTTGAAGCCTCTTATGGATCATTCAGCACAATGTGAGTCCAGAATCAATGGGTCTCAAGCCTGCAGGAAAACTGTCAAAAAGTAAAGTGTTAGTGATGTTCTTTCTTCCTTGACAGTGTGATGTCTGGTCTATGTGGGTGTGCCTGCTTGTCCTCCTGACTGCCAGTGCAGATCTGCTCTCCAGGGTTAGACTTTAAATCCCAAACCCTATCCACCAAGCTTCAATTCAGGCTGAGGTTGATCTGGTGAGGGCAGACCGAAGGTTGGTGGTGGGCATCCCATTGGGCATAAGTGACCCTTGCCTTTTAATGCCATACCAGGAGTGTTTTTTCCATCAAAGATGGCAAGGAGAGGAGTGAGAGAATAGCCCACAGAAAGGTAGGATGGAGGAACCCTTCTTCCAATAAATTCCCTCCCAGACAGTCAAATAGGAGCATGAAAACTGCCTTTTGTCTTATTAGCTGGTATCCGAACAGACAAGTGCGTGAAATTCCATCCCCTACCATATCTGTCACAGGGATAACACTGGTAATCTACAAACCAGGTGTTGCTCTAATAATTATGTGAAGTCTCCACTATCATACAAAAAGAGTTATTGATTACCTATTCAGATTATCCTGCCACCAGGTGGGTCATTTACCATCATTCTACTGAATTTTTAGACAAATATATAGAGATACATGCAACCACTGCATTGTGTCACAGAGCCCTGTCTCTTTAAGACAGATACCGGCCCCTGATGAAAGAGTCACGTGTCCCGTGACGTGGGAATAAGAAAGGGGGAGGAGAAAGGGAATGACAGTTTCCAGTTTGGTTTTGAATAAAGAACACATTAACTGTGAAGCTGGTGTGCACTCCTTTTAATTGACAGGTCAATACCAGCAGCTGTCAAACAGGACACCTCGGACCTCTTAACCGGCTCTGGGACACATAGTAGTAAGGGCTGCCGATCAGGCTACTGAGGCAGAAAGTCACAGCCGTAAACAATGCTTTTGGCATGGGGTATGGGGTATTCTGAAAGAGTGTGTGGTTAACATGCCACCCTTTTTGAGATTGGCTACCCGCATCAATTTCTTTTACATGCATACACAAACTAGGGGTTTTATACCTTTGCCAGATGACAATCCTTCACCAGAATAGATATTTAAATTAAACCTGTTTGTGGTGTTAACTATTAGGATTTTGCCCTGAAACAAACATAAATCAGTCCAACAGATAATCATGGACTGTTCCAGTGTCATCTGTTTCCAGTCCTGACTAATACGTCAACAGCACTTTGCATGTTGAGACGTATAGACAGCCTGCAGAGTGTAGTTAGATAAAACAAAGGTTCCATTGATGGCATATGGAAAGTTAGTGAGTGAAATTCCAAAGTATATTTTTGAGACTTTTCAGCTCAATATAACAGAGGCTAATCCAATGCGTCCCTACAAATGAAGTTTTTCATGGTAAATGAAGCACACCCTGAGCTAGAGCATTCATCGTAAACAATATAAACCTCTTCGCTTAAGATCCAGCTCAATAATATTAGTGATGTATTACCCGAATTTCAAGGTAGGTGTACATAACGCACGGCTTAAAGATTGCTATCATGACGATCCATCCGTGTTATGCATTTTAAACTTCTCATTTTCCAGGCATATTGTGTAAGGAAAAAAAGACCACTTACATGTGCAAAATTCTCTTTCTGAAACTGTCTGCATACAATTTTCGTTTCAGGTTTTCAATAATATAATTCTGAGTCGTCATAGGGAATGAATTAAACCAGCTGCATTAGATCTATCCATGTAGTTCTACTAAAGGACAAGGAAAATGACCCAATAAAACCATGAAGGGAATTACTTGTGCGTTCTTATTGTGCTAATGATAGACTGAGATAACCATCGCACTTTGCTGATTACAATTTAGCAAATAATCGCCTTGCTCAGAGATGCATTTTGTCCAGAACCGCTGAGGATCGGATTGCAGCAACACACAATCTACGATTTCTCCCTTCCCCCCACATAATATATTTAATGTTGGCCACTGTGCATCCATGCATAGTACCTGTGTGTCGGTCTGGTTATGGTTATGCGCAATACAAACAGCACCATTATGTTTTTCGTTGGGGGTCGGATGAGATGCAATTATCCTTTCACTTAGCTGTAATATAAAATAGTCACTGCTTTCTGATGGGTGATTACTTTTGACAGTGGCTAATCGATCAAAAGCGTTTAATTGGCATTAACCTGTAATTATTGCTCTTTCAAACGAGTTTTGGATTTCTGGACCACACTTAACCCTAGCATGTCTACGAGATGTGTACAGGTTTTGTCCTAACCATATGGAGGCCATACTGGATAGGACAGTACAGATTGGTGAAATGGCTGAAGCAAGGGGCCAACAGACATCAAATGAGGAGAAAGGGTGACCTGGCATTGTCCCTATGTTAAAAGCAACATCACAGTGCCATTGTTTATTATTATTATTTCTATTTTTGTTTTGGTTTATATAAACCTTTACAAAATATTAAAAACATGATTTCAATTGATTGTGCAGTATAGAAAACACGTCAAGTCATATTACATATAGAGAATTCACTGAACATACATCAAGATAAATACATGAGACAAATGTAAACCACAATAATACATACAGACATGGTATAGAAAACATAAAAACGCATATATCTTCTCACACAGCCACAGAGGATTATTAGCATCAGTAAAAAAATACTGCTAAGCCTGTATAAACAATTAAATAAGAGCACAGACGTTTCTCAGAAATGTTGCAACCCAAATGTTTAAATTACCTTTGCTATAATGTAGCATTTTAAACCAGATAAATTCCCTATCACATCAGCAGGATTGGGTACATATTGTCCAAAGTACAAAAGCCTTTTATCCTTGAGGGCCAGACACACCAGTAGTATATGCTGCAAGGTCTCAACCATCCCCTCTATGCAGCAGAATCTACACCATGAACAAGAACCTTGCACAATCTGATAGAATTAATCTGATTTGTAGCAATGACATTAAACCTAAAACGCATACAATCATTTCTAATTCTTTTGTTGGGGTATTTTAGTAGATCATTTTCCATGGCCGGCAGCCATTTATTCAATGCACACAGTTGATAATACAATTTTGATTCCAGTATTCTATTCTTTGTGTTCAACCAATCAAACCCCATGACACTTTCTTTGACCCTTGAGGGTTTATTCATGAGTGAAGTTACTGACATACCTAAACATTTCAGATTTTTTAATGTTTCTGCATTCAATGATAGTATAAATGGGTTTCCAGTATCCCGTCCTGCATGGCAGTACAATGAGTTAACCTCTGCTGACTTACATTTCCTCCACAGCATAAGTCTTTTCCAGGTTGCATAAGCCAAAAGAGAGTTTAGACCAAATGCGTACTTAATTAAATGAGAAGGAATACAATTCGGTAAAAATACAAAACTGATTACCAAATGTAAGTTTCAATAGAGAACCAGTACCCCTCACAGGTTATAGATTGCAATTCCGCTCCATGTGTTAATCGAGGGAAGACTTTTTTCATATAGAATTCTCTCTGGGGAATCATCCTGAATATACCGAATTTTGATTCTATAGCGCGCATTTGGCGAATAGCAATGTCCGCTTTAAGTCTGAGTGGTGTCCTCAATAAGGCTCTCGAGTTAGCCCCGGATATTACAAAACCCAAGTATTTAAACACAGGCTGAGCTTTAAGTCGGCTGTTCCCACATGACCATGTGAAGATGTTTAACTTCTTATTTCTTCTTCCTAAACGGACTATCACCATTTTTAACGGGTTGATCTTCAATGATATAGAAGTAATGAATTCTTCAAAAGCTACAAGCATTCTTTGAAGGCCAACCTTGGTGCTGTCCATAAGGAGGAAGTTGTCTGCATACGCTAACCAGGACAGACGGGTATTCCATATTCTGGGGGCCACTAGGCCCTTGTTTGACAGAGCCAAATTCGCACCACTCACATAAAGATTGAATATTGTAGGTGCCAGTCTACAGCCTTGACAAAGACCATTATGTATAATGAGTTTGTTGGAGAGAGCCCTC
Source organism: Ambystoma mexicanum (assembly GCF_040938575.1). Classification (NCBI taxonomy): domain Eukaryota; kingdom Metazoa; phylum Chordata; class Amphibia; order Caudata; family Ambystomatidae; genus Ambystoma; species Ambystoma mexicanum. The sequence continues at coordinate 554,180,632 of NC_090939.1, forward strand.
TGAGTCAAGTCTAACCTTCAATCCTGTCTCTGAGTAAATAGCCCTTAATATATCCAACAAAATCGGGGGCATATTCAGTACTCTCAATCTCTGCCAGAGAATAGTCCTGTCCACCAGATCAAAAGCAGAGCTTAGGTCCATGGATGCAACAAAGACAGAGGTAGCACCCTTCTTCATCGCTTCAGCTCTCAAACAATTCAGTATCAAACCACCACATTATGTGCCCATGTTTTTCCTAAAGCCTATATGTCTCATATCTAGGATTTGTTCCTCCGACATCCACTTATGTATATCTTTCAGAACCACATATGCAAACAGTTTTGACTCTGGATCTGCAATGGCAATTGGCCTACAACTCGTGGGACATAAACAAGATCCCTTCTTAAAAATTGGGATAATAATTGATACCCTCCAGGTCAAGGGAATAACTTTAGTGAATAATATGTTTTTAAACAAAAGGGTGAGTATTTTAGCCCATATCACAGGTTCACACTTGAAGATTTTGTTAGTTAAGTTATTCGGCCCTGGTGCCCCAGAGTTTTTAGATTTAATGGTTCAATTTTCAATATCCCTTGTGTTAAAGTTCAAAAGACATTGAGATTTACATTTCCATGTTATAGGTGCGTCGTCCTTTTTGCTGTAATATAGGTTAGCAAAATGTCCCAACCACGTGGATTCATTAATTGGATTAAGGAGTAACTCTTCCTGTGGTTTGTCAAGATCATTAATTAAATTCCAAAAATTCGTTGAATTGGTTCCTCATGAGTAGTTTAACATAACTTCCCCATCTCTTTTGCATCTAATAGTGCAATGTTGAATAGACCAGTTTTTACATTTCTGCTTAATTTTCTTTAGCATAGCCACTCTATCAATAAGTGCAAACCCAGCTTTCCTAACCTGTCTAATCTCTTTCCTCATCATACGCTTCTTATCCCTCACTTCCAAATCAAAATTGTGTGTCTTATAGGTGTTGTAGGTCTTCTTATGACCATAGGAATCCTCCATTTTTGCAAGGGAGCTATTAATGTAGTCTATAAATTTGAGGGCTGAGTATATGTCATCCCACTGGTGGTCAGAGAAACTCTCATGATCTTTAATCATAGTGGCAATAAAACAAGTGTTTTTTTCCCCGTCCATTTAATTTTATTCCCTGCACAGTATAGTTATATAGTATTTTTGGATTGTTTTGTACCACAGTATCGATTCCCAGGGAAAGCATGCAGTGATCACTGAGATTAGTATCAATGATATCAAACTTTCCTGTGCAGTTGAACACACCCACTGAACAGATGATTTAATCAATTGTGGATTTAAGGCCTCTGGCTTTCCATGTAAGTAGATGGTTAACAAGAATTTCCAAACCCCAAACCTCAGAAAAGTGAGACCAGATTCTCCCCCGAGACTTCGGATTGTCCCCTGCTACAGCAGAGGCCTCAAGGTTGCTAATGAGTAGGTCCCCAATTAAAGAATCCTCAAAAATATCCGCAATGAGATCCCAGGCAATCACAATGTGCCCCCCCTACATTCACAGACAGACAATTTTCCAGTAGTGAACCCAGGTTACACAATTCCAACCATAATTGATGATCTGAGTATTCTACCGGGTTCCAGTATGTGTTCACAAACAGAAATACAGTATCCACAGCATTAAACTTCAGTGCGTAACCCACAACTAAAAAGTGATGAGAGAAAACACATTCACCTGTAATTTTGGGGTTAAGATCGCTTTTCATGGCAATTACGAGACCTCATTTCGGATGACCCCGCCTACCCCCTTGTGCACATAATGGAGAAACTGTGAAGCCCTCCCAGCATAAGGGGACCCTCGACCAAGTTTCTTGAATACACAGAAAATCAGATTGAGCAAGTTCACTCATAAACCTCGGATTATGTAGTAAATTAAAGCATCCTCTTGAGTTCCAACTCAATCATTTCAGAGTTCTTTTCTCCATAACTAGAGAGGCTTCCCCAGTTTTTTAATGGTGTCAATCGACTCCCGAAGAGTCAGGACAAGCCACCTCCAGTCCTGTTTTTCCACGTTATCGGGTACATCCTCCGATACCCTAACCACATTGTTTTGATAAACTTCCTTCGATTGACTATTATTGTTCCGCAACAGATGTTTTACTTGAGGATGAGTATACACATATTCAAAAATGTCATAGCCTCATCGTTGAAGCTGCTCAGCCTCTCTCAGCAGGTGGCTTCGAACCAGAGGGGAAGGATTCACTAGGCGAACATAATCAAAGCGTTGCCTATGGATGTAGTCAACTAGATAAATGTCTGCCGAAGAAATCCGAGCTAAATTCTGAGATCTGACTCAATAGAGAAAGTATGAATGGCCTATTTAAAGAGGTGTTAGCCGGGTCATGAAATATGGTTGTCATAACCAGCCTCGGTAAATCTGGTCACACAGGGTCTTTCAGGTCCAATGTCCGGTGGACTTGGAGCTGTTCATGAACCTCCACACCCCCATTCTGATTGTTAGTTACATGTCTATCCCTAACCGAGTCAGCACAATATTCTGCATTTGTTCCAACAGTTTTAATGACCGGCAGTTGTCCTGCCAAAAGTTGAGCTGCCTCTTGTGGGTGCTTATCCTTAAGAACTCTGATTATGGATTGACATAGAGCATCATCATTCACATTCACTTTTTTGTTCTGATCATTACTCATGTTAAAGGGGTCTATATCAGATCTATCTGGATTTATAATAGTAGCCCTTATATTCACATCAGGGTAATTATCGTTGAGAGGCTTACCAGATGCAATTTTTCCAATCGATGCTGCCAGGACCATTGCTGACCAAAATGCCTACATGGTTCCTCACTGGCCCGGCATCACAACTGAGATCACACACCCTTGTGTTCCCAATAGCATAATTATCATTGGATGGCTTACCCGATGCAATTTTCCAGTCAGTGCTGCCAAGTCCATTATTGACCGAAATACGTACATGATTCCTCACTGGCCAGGTATCACGATTAATTTCACCCACATTTCTGATCTTACTTTCCATCATGACTGAACCGATTTGAGTAGGGTGAATATGTTCCTTAACGTCTGGAAGCCTAACTTATTCCACCGTAGTTCCCTGTGGCAGAGCAGCATTAAAGATCTCATATACATCATCCCTATGGTTTTTTTTTCTTCATAACTTCACACAGTGGATAATCCCCTTCAGTATATGTGCTCTGTGTTGATTGATCGGTGCCTGTTTTTACACTCAAGGGGGCATCACTACAAGTTAAGGTTGTTTTGTTTTGAGATTGTTTATTTGCAGGAGCAGGCTATTCATCGACCTCCTCATCATGAATGTAGTCCCTCAAAAACTTTCTTGATGATTTCGTTAAACCTCCATTCCTGTTATCATTTTTTTTTCCCTCAGTTTGGCCTGCTTTTTCCCTTGTCTTTTTGACAGTTTAGCTTCTATCATACCATTTACAGACAGAATCGGGAATGCTTTCGTCCCCTGATCCGGTTGTTCAGTTACAGCCGGATAAACGCTAGTGCTGTCCATGACTGTCTCGGCTTCAGATTCCTGAGTAGCAGGTATAACAATAATCTCCTCGGTTGACCGAGCCGACAGAGACTTTGTGGAAACAGAACCAGCGTTACCAGGCTTAAAGCTCTCCCCCAACCTCTCCATCAGTGTTTTGCTCAATAAGTCAGATAATTTTCCAGGTAGTAACAATAGTTCAGAGGCCAGATCCACAATGGATTCTGTTTGCTTCCGCAATTCAGACAGTATTAGCCGATTAAATAGGCTCATCATTACAGAGAATTTAGAAGCAACTATGTCTGTGGGTATGTGTAGTGTGAACCTAGCAATGAAGCAGTGTAGCTATGTACTGCCAATGTCAAACAGGTCCCTGAGGTGCCATGGGCAGCACGTGTTGGCACAAAAGTATGCTACGACTTATGTTAGCCCAACTGAGTTGCAGTATTCCTTGGAAATAGTGAGGTAGGCAGACATCCCTCTAATTAGTTGAGTGGGCTACATATCCTGTGGCTATGTGCTCCCCAATGCTAACTATAAGACCTAATGTTAATGGTAGGGACCATATTATTGAAATGACTTTTGGAGCTATACAGGTTCCATTCAGAAGGCAAGCTGAGTGGTAGGAACCTTGCAGTCTGGTGTGTTTGATTATTTCCAATTGCTGCCATTCAACACTCTAGTTGCCGTACTATAAGAATGTGATGGTATCAGCACCTACGTTGAAATGGTACAGCAACTGTTCTCATGCAGCTGAAGATTTTTATGCAAGGAGGAATCCCTGGTGATGCTGCTGTGACAAAGAGACAAATAGCCCTGTTACATTGATATGCATACAACTGCCTGGATAATTGAAAGCACAACTATGGCATTGCAGTTTCAGACTGTGCCCAGCAGAGGCAGTTCACTTGGAGTCTGAATGTTATTTCTGCGAGTCTTTGGGAATGTAAGTGCGATCTTGACTTTGTTTAGCAACCGTAAGCTTGATCTGTCAATTACCATTTACTTTGGTATCTGGTGCTTCCACCTCCTCTTGTTAGGGTCACAAAAGCAAGGGTCAGCAATGTTTCATGGAAACAAGACATACTTGAGGGCTTGTAAATTGTCTATGTTCGCTGAGTCACGGGAATGGGTCACAGGTCTGCTGGTCTGCCTTGCCCTTTAAACCTAATCGACTTGAATCCTGTTCTCCTGTTCACACTCTCCAGTTACGTAATTAATGTGTTGCACAGCAGGCACCATCCCGAGACTCATGCACACATAAAGGCAGCCCAAACAGATACAGGAATCTCCCTAAACCACACTGATCAATATAGTACTCATACCTGTCAATTATTCCCCAATACTAATTGCTGACTCTGACACTCTCCTGCAGACTCATTAGAACTCAACCCACACAACAGTCAATGGGAGACAGCGGAAATCTGCAAGTTTATCAGTCCCTAAACACCTCTTAATTCCTCTCCCTTGCTCATTGAAACTGATATTCGTCCACATTTCACTAACATTTTAGGATACATCCGCCCTCACTGGTGGTACACATCTCTGGGAGCCAATAAAACTCTCCCAATGAAATAACCAAGCTGATCACTTCAACAACCATGAAGACATTTGGGATCTCAAACTGCCTGACACATTCTCCAACAAGAAGATCAAAAGAGCCCTCTTCGACCCCCTCAATACTTACTCAATTATTCAATATGCTACATGGCAACAATAACAAAAGTAGTAACAAATATGTAATTGTCACCACAATAACATCTTAACTAATACTTATGGCCAGTCGGACTTCAAAATAACTTCATCGAAGGCTTGCCCATTACCTGTTTCAACTAGCATTTCAATTGGTGTTCTACATGCATAACTGCGCCTGACACTTGCACCCTTGTAGCATTACCCAATCCCGTCCTAATAACAAATGTTGTTTTACCAATAACAAAAGAAGCAGCCTAGATATCACAGTCAACACCTTGCCATCACAACACATGCTCATGGCCAATCTAGATGGACCATTTGGCTATCACATTTGACATGCAGCACAATCCACCTATTAAACACGGCCACAAGAAGCCCATCAAGCATCAATGTAACTTCTTCAAAGTCTTGGCCATTGGTACTCAAACAACAGATCATCAGACTTGCAACATCTTTAACCAGCCCGATACCAATGTGCACACCCTTGTAGCATTTTTCAACTACATTCTTATAACACATGATATGATATGGCATTTATAACGCACCTATACACAAGTGTTTTGAGGAGCGAACCCATGTAGATATACACCCAAATCTTACACTGTGTTTTAAAAACAAAAGTCCAGGGATTGCAGCTGGCTGGCCTCAAGGATGATAGCCAGCCACCTCGCATGTTGACGTGCCACATCAGCCTTGGCCAACATCCCTGCTGTATCCGTAGTCAGCTGCCTCTCTGATACCCGCTGCCTCTCATAGACTCCGAACACTTATGCCATGGCTTGCAGCTCTCCCTGTGGTTCCTCCTGCCCCACATTGGCCAACTGCCTTCCAGATTATCTCTTCTGGGTGATGTAGACCTTTAATGACTGCCTCCTCATGGTCACCATCTGCTACTGTCGGGCATAGTGTAAGCTCCAGAGGTATGCCCTTTGACATGATGACTCTTTTGGAAGAGTACTGCACCGACACTGTATTGGAGTGATGGTTTCCCTCCCATGTATGTTCATGTGTCAAAACCTGGTGAGGCTCAGTGACCACCTCATGTGCTGTCTCAGGGACTCCCACCTCAAGCAGGGATGAAGGCACAGCCAGACATAGCAGGTGGGGTAGGACTGGTGCTCATGGGCCCATGGTTGTAGGGGTCAGGAAAGCATTCGTAGAGGATGACAGGAGTCCAGAGGAGGAAGTGGAGGAGGGGGCCAATGCAGTGGCCAGCCCAGAGAGAACACCCAATAGCAGCATACTCACCAACTGGCCCAGGTAGATGCACACCTTCTTGCGATGCTGTACAAGGCCCTCATGAGAAGCCATTACAGCATCATGGATAGCTGTCATATGCCTGGTGATACCTGCCAGCAGGGGCTCCACCACTACTGAGATGACTTCATCTGCCCCAATCGGGGGATCTGTCTGGGTGGAGGCATCCAGCAATGTGGACACTGCGGCAGCAGATGGCCCAGGGGCAGGAGGTAGTGCACAACCCTCCACTGTGGACTAAACACACTTATGTCTCTGGACCAGGGGTGCAGCCTGAACACTCTTCTCGATGCCCTCACCTAGACCCATGGCCTGTGCGTCATTGGACCCCTCCTGCCCCTCCAACTCCATCTTCCGCAATGACTCCAGTGTGTCCTACCTCACTTGTAGCGCCTGTGTGGCAGCACCCTGTCCCACTGCTGCTGAGGTGTCCCCTGCCACAATTACCTTCTGGAACTTACCCCCAGCAGACTCGTCCGATGGAACAGTTGCTCCCCCAGCCACATCACTTTTAGAATGGGGGTTGTTAACAGTGAGTGGTTGGGTTCTGCACCTTGGTCTGCAGGCCATGTCCTTGTGTCTCCACTCCACAAAACTGCTTGCATCCTCTTCGCCTGCTGCTGCAACTGTGGCAAAGTAGACTAAGAACATTGACATCAGTCAACAGTTTCAAAGCATGTGTGCCCTACACACACACACACACACATTAACAAAGCACATTGATGTGTGGCCACAAACACACATTTTGGTGAATTTCCTGTATCCAAAATGTTAAAGGAAGAAAAGACTGGTATGTTATTTATTCGAAAATAACATATGTTTTTGTTCCTGCTGCCATTTTGGATACCCCGATCCCCCCACACCCTTACTTACCTGTCAGCAGCACACTCCTATTCAGCAAAGTGACTGGGAACAGGCATTGCAGGGTCATTTTCTTTTCTTTTTTATTACTGTAGGTGAACAGTGCCATTGACACCACTGCAACCCTTACTTACATTATGTGGGACAAGGGTGCGGGGGTCACCCCTGCAATCCCCTCTCCCCTTGTCCACAATAATGCATTTGAATAGGGCATTTGATTAAATCTATGGGCTGTTTGAATTTTTCGTTTGGTTGAAATTTGATCAAATATCCCAGTCAAACTTATTTATTCGGTCTTTTGGGGTGTTTCCCACAAACACATGGTAAGAAACATGACATGGCAGAATACCAATGCCAAAGTCACCCTACTGTAACCAGCAGCTAGGCCAGGCCAGGGGTCGAAATTAGGAGTTGTCGACCAGGAGAAAAAGCAGCTCTTGTGTATGAGGCATCACATTTTAGGCAGGAGCAAGCACATTGAGCAGAGGAAATCTAACTTGTGGGAAGATGAATACCTTAACTGTTTGCCCATTATATATTTTGCAAGGATAATTAAATGTTCCTTTGTTCTGTCCTTCAATTTCGATCATACACATTCCCAAATCTACAGGCTTAATATCACATAGCTATGTTTTCATATTGCCAAATGCCTTGGGAATCAATCAAAACTCCTTGTAGCTGTTGGATGCAAACTAACAAGACTCCCCTTGGCTGTTACCAGGAGGTAAAGAGCTTCCAGCACCTGGAAATTCAAAACCCTGCATGTCCATGGGAAGTGCAGTGGGCACATGTCTCATTAACAACATTGCATGTCTCGCATAATCACCTCAAAAGAAAACTCAATTTTTTACTTTTCAGGATGATTTCTTAATACTCATGCTTCTACATCAACAACTATAGTTCATATTCTACCATGGAAACAGTCACCTTTGCTCCATCGTAGTTTACCATAGTAGTTTAAATTAGTTTCGACAACTGCAATGTTTCATCGATTGACATCCAAATGTACCTCATGAATTACAACACTTTGGACTACTGCCACAACCTCAATGACTTTTAGACAGATTATGACAAGATAGGTTTTGATAATATTTCAACCTCTTCAGGTTGTAGGATAGATACTCTTTATTCAAACTGTTTTCTTCAAAGAGGCATCCCCTTAACCTCTCTTGTATTACTTTCAACAATGGTCACCTGTGTTTACCTTCAAGACTCCCTTCTCTCTGGCCTCCATATTCTTGGGCATTACAGGTTAAGTCTACTTCAAAATGTTTTTCAAAAGCAGCCATGTCCCCTTCCTCAATTTTACCTGGGCCTTTCAGCCAGCTTTCAGCCCAACAATTACCCAGAAGCCTTAGTACCACTCTCTAAGCCTCAGGTAACAATTGCATACTAGTTGGTTTCACAGTATTGCTGGATTCTTTTAAACTCTGAGAAATGTTCAGCTTCACAATTAATGTCAGATATCCCTTGGCTTTAGGCAATGCTTGTTCTCTTTTTCAGTATTTTGTACTCCTGTGAATGAAAGTTATGTCACTTGTATGCAAAGTATAAAATTTGGTCTTTCAGGAGAAACCACAATTAGCCACACACAACCACTCTTTGATCTACTTTTCAAGCTTTAAAAGTGGTTGTGAAATTGTATTCCCATAGAAGCAAAGGGTAGAGTACAGGCCTCCTTGGGTAATCACAAAAAGGCACACACTACCATTTGTTAATGTAGTTTTCCCACAATAAAGATTGTGACTTTAAAATGTGTCACCATTAAGAGTTCTTCAATGATCTTCACAGCGTTCCCTTTTCTCAACTAATGAAATGTGACCACTCCTTTAACATTATCGTTAATGAAACAATGGGCCTCATTAGGACCCAGGCGGACTTCGCGGTGCTAAATGCACCGCGAAGCATGGCGGAAAGCCGCCGATAGCGCCATGGGGGTTGGCGGATTTACCGCCCCATTCCGACCTCGGCGGAGCGGTAAATCCCCAATCCCCATTCTGCCCTTCCCCATTCCCATTTTTGCCCCATAGGGTATAATGGGAGTGGGGAAGGAGTTAATTACGCCACCGTAAAATACGGTGGCGTAATTAACAACGAGGTCCCGTAGCGCCATGGTTTTCTCCGCCTGGTAAAACCAGGCGGAAAAGGCCGCCATGGCGCTACGGGAACTCGTAGTATGGCGGAGAGGTACGCCATGCACTACGCTGGCGTAAAACCCTCTCCGCCAGGGTCCTAATGAGGCCCAATGTGCTGTAACAATGTTAGCTGCCTACGTGAGCAAGAAGCGTTTTCTTCAATACAAATGTGTTACATTTCCATTGCTTAAAGGATTGTTAATACAGCGGTCCACTACTACTCACTGAAAATCTTACATGAGTGGCAAAACAGCTAGTTATTGTTGCCGGCAAGCTCACGCAATGCTTTAGAATACTGTCCTGCACTCACCTGCTTCTGAAGTGTTTTCTCTGCGGGTTGCACTGTTTTCCTGACTTGTACTACCACTTATACTGCTTCTGGCTCGCTGGGGACCAAAACCCTTCTCCTGAACATGTATCTCTGGTCTGGCCACAAGTCTTGGGAGTTTCCTCTACTCCTGAGACCCTCGATATGGCAATTACTTCCAGCCTCAGTGTTCAACATGCCAACAGCTCAGCAACCACAGCAATCAGGCTCACATGGGGAAAACTGTTTCTCCAGCACGTCTTGCGCTGTGCCGCCTCTGCACTTCAGAGTTTGGGAGGACAGGACTCTCCCAGACAGGCAGGTGAAATCTCCTGTTTCCTCATTCCAGCGTCCCTCTTGTTCCCCCACTTCTGCTTGTTTTTCCAGCCTCATGTCTTCCTTCTGCTTCCACTGCCACAGCCTGCACTCCAGCCAAGGTTTCGCTCCTTCCACTCCTTCCTTCAAACTCTCACTGAGGGGGCCTTTTATGCCTCCCAAGTTCACTGATAATTTTCAAGTGTAGGCTATTAGCCTCAATTGCGTGAATACTGCAATGACTACTACGCTTAATTGCCTGACTTTGACAACTGCATGCCTCTTCCTCATCTCTGTCCCTCTAGGATTCTGGGACTTGTAGTTTCTTTCCGCAAAGTTAGGTTTTTCAACTTCTACTATTTGGAAAACAGCCATCAAGAGTGTGGGATTATGGGGAAAGTAAAAGAGGGGCTTATCCCAGTCTTCCTGGTATGTCTCCCTCCCATCTGATCCTCCCACAGTGCACCACACAAAGGGTGGGATCAGTATACATCTGCCTTTCCCTGGCCATATGAGGAGGGTCCCAGACCAGGTTTCTGTGGAGAATGATCTCTGATTCCTCATAGTATGCATTGTGATGCACCTAGGCATGTTCTACCAGTTACTCATGCCTTTGAATGTTGTTGTCTGTCTTTTTGCAGGTGATGATTCAGCAGATGCAGCCGTGGCGGAGAAAGAGGTGTAGGACACACGAAAGACCACCACTTGAGGTTGGATAGTCGTGCCACATGAGAATCACCAGGTTCTGAAAGCACTCCTCAGTAGGGTTGCAAACTCTTCTGACTCTTCATATTCTTCACAAGAAGCTGATGAATCACATGTGCAGGACCACTGAGGGACATGCAGTGTTCCCCAATAGTCAGTCTGCATGAGGCCATTGAGTTTGAGGAGGTGAGCCAGGAGTCACTAGTCTGCTCAGTGGTAAGCCCTGAATTTGCAGTGGTTACGAGGACAAGATCACCTTCACTTGTGCAATCAGCAGCAGGGGCTGTTGTACAATGGAGGGTTGTAGACCTGCAGCCAAGGACATGAGTCCCACTGCGATGGGCCTGGACCCCGGTATTCCACCACTGCTGTTCCCCAACATGTACTAGACATGTGCATGACGGACATTTGGGAGGGAAGCAGATGATGCATGCTACCATCTGACATGGTGAGGTCATGCAGAGGATGGCCATGGACATCCATCGCTTGGCTAAGAACTTCTCTCTACGAGCTGAACTGAATGCGCAGCATGTGCCCATTCGGAAACCATCAGCAACGGTTGATGGACAACCTGACGAGGACACTGCATGATGAGCAGTCCTCGAGTCTCTCCCATAAACTGGGCATGGAAGCAAACATCAGGCTGATCTTACATCTCAGCAGGATTCCCTGCATCGAGATGCGGTGGCACAGAGAAAAGGCCTGCAGATGGAGGTGTTGGCATCTCGAAACTCCCATTGTTGTGAGATGGAGTGCTTAAGGACTTCACTGCATGAATACATTTTGGCTACAATATCCCACCTTTACTAGCAGATGGATGACTTGAGGAAGATGCTCTCCCAGCATTCTGATGATTCATGAGTGAGTGAACATGTTGAGTCTGTGGCCATTCCAGATGAAGTTCATCATGAACTCTCTGCCATTGGATTACTCATGCATGCATCTTTGACATGAGTGGCCCTAGCCAATGATGAAGACAAGGCTTTGGCCCTGCATGGACAGGATCCACTACTACCACCTGAGGATCCACCACAGGATGGCAGTCCCAGACCACCCCTGCCACCTCTATCACCTGTGCCCTGTTGTCCACAAGCCTATGGCAGGAGTATGAATTCTATATTGATTTCTTTCACTCATGTGGACACTCTTCTGCCCCACCCCCTGGTGAACATATTTCTTTTTACCTCATCCAAGGTGAACACTTTTTGTTGGATCTTTTTGTCACTGTGAGTGATGTGCTATTGCCATCTTGAGGCCATCCTGAGTGGAGGAATGGACATGCAGACGTTTACAGTGTAGTTAACTGCCATGGTTAAGTGGACTGCAGCAGCCTCAGACATACCGGTGCAGATTTCAATCTACGTTGATTTACGCATGTGTGGTCTGAATGTAAGACTCCTTTAGCTGGTCCAGTCCAACCACAGCATTACAGCTCTGCCATCAGGTAAGGTTGTGCACTGTGAATCATGTTAATGACTGGTGATGTTTGCACACCAATAGTGGCATGCAGTGCACACATAGTGTTTCCGTGGATCATGTGATTTGCTGATGGTGACTGTCGCTGAACATGTGAGTTGAGTCAGATTTCTGTGTATGTGCATGTCCCATTGATCATCCATGCATGTGTTTAGGTTTTCTGGTTGCACTTTCACAAAGGACAACAGACTTAGAAGGCTGTGCTGCACCTATCCTCCTTGACTCACTCATCTGCAGCCTCTGACACTATCAAAGACAACATCCACATTGACAGACTCAACTATCTAGGCATCATCCAAAATCATCCTAGAACACAGGAAGCTCTTTGCCCATTTTCTCACTAGGCTGGTCAACGCCTCCTTCCGTGATGGTAAGGTGCCATCATCCATAAAAAAAGAAAATATTATGGTAACCCCTCTGCCCAGGAAACCATCAGGTGACCCTAAGGATCCCAACAACCTTAGGCCTATCTCCAACTCCAACTTTCTGGTTAGGGTGCTAGACAAAAACAGCCTGTAGGCAATACCAAAGTTTTATTAAGGCAAATGGTATTCTTCATCCAAGGCAATTGGGTTTCAGATCCAATTACAGCACAGAGACTTCACTTGTGGACCTAGAGGCTCATATGCTTAGTATGAGCCGGCATACTGGTCCTATTGCAGTTGTTGGCGGCATTCGACTTGGTTGACGAATGCCGTTAAATGGTTCCCTTCCTTATTGTCAGATCACAAATCACGCATACAGTGGAGTCAGGCAGCTCTGCCACCAAACCAATCAGATGTGGCGTTCTGCAGGGGGCCAGTATATCAACAACTCTATTTTACTTACATCTGGCCTCTCTGTACCCTGCTACACAATCAAGGGTATTTCTTTAGCAACTATGTGGAAGACTTCCAACTAGTCAGTGAAGCAACTGGAGACTATTTGGCAGACTCTACCGCCTTGTTCACTGCCTACCATCTCATCGTGAAATGGAGGTCCTCCAAATGGCTCTGTTTCAACAGCAAAAAAGACACAATTGCTTCTCTTTGGTCCCAAAACAACACATGCCAATCTCAGCCCGAATATACCAGCTTTCTAATTGACATGAGCAGCATCTGCATCCTCAGTAGGGTCAAAACCTTGGGCATCTATCTCGAGGCGTCTCTTAATTCTGACGCCCATGTCTACCTGCTGACCAAGAGTTGTAATTACTCTCTCTGCCTGTTTAAAAACATAATACATTTTATCTCGAAGATTAACACTGCTACATTCGGCCAAACCACTGTCCTATCAAGACTGAACTATTGCAATGCCCTGCTGATAAGAGCCTCCACTAAGAACCTGAAGAGGTGCCAACTACTACAGAACAGCGCTGTCTGCATTGTTCAAAATCTTCCTAGGCATGTGCACATTGTCAACTATAGATTTGAGATGCCTTGGCTGCCCATTCCAGAGCCTATTAATTTTAAGGTGGCCACTATCATCCATAAGTGTGTATACGAAGATGCGCCATCCTACCTGAAAATGCAGATCCCACAGAATCAACTGGCTAGAGCACTGTGGTCGCCTAACAAAGGGCTGATTATATGTCCCACGTTCAAAAGGGAGAAGGTCTCAGCAGATCCTTCCAGTTCAAAGCTGCCACAATTTTTAATACTATCCCCCTTCCCATGATGCAAGACTAGAATTCCCAAACCTTTAAAAAAATGTTAAATACCAGGTTATTCAAGTATATCCACCCCTCCTGTCCAGTCTCATATGAACTTGTGCCATGCTATTTGTTTGTCTTTTTGTGATGCCTGCCTGCTGCCGGTGCTTTATAAATAAATATATAAATAAATAAATCATGGCCTCTGCATTAAGATGTTTCAGCTCTTACCTTGCGGACCATTTACAAATCTTATTCCTGCCACCCTTCTCCCCCCGCCCTGTCTCCAATGGGGTCCTGTAGGGGGACTCCCTATCCACGCTACTCTTCAACCTGTTCCTGAGCCCCCTACCCACTTTTATCCACTCATATGACCTGTCCTGCTACAACTACTCAGATAACACCCAGATCCTTCCAAGAACCCGGCTACTCCACATTTTGACCTCAACTCGGGATGCACAGATTTTAAACCACTGTCTGACAGCTAAACATCTCCTCCTAAATCCAGGTGGGAGGGGATCCTGATTTGCGGTAATGCAGCACACTTCCACCAACCCACACCCTGGCTGTGCTCACTAGACCCCACTCCCACAGCATCCAGCTCAACATAGATCCTGGGATGCACCATGGATTCTGACAGGGCACCCTCTCCCCACATTTACACTGCTTGTTAATCCTGTCTTCTACACTTCCATATCCTTAGATGATCCTTATCTTGCATATCCTACCCTCACTAAGTCACGGCAATGGTGGGTATCAGCCTCTCCTGCCTAGACTGCTCTTATTCCATGTATGTGGATGCCCCTGCCTATCAGCTCAGGAGACTACAACAGACCCAGAACAACACAACCTGCCTCATCCCTGCACTTACACCCAGGGAACACATGACTCCAGCACTCCAGGTCCTTCACTAGCTTCCCATTGTGCAACACACACCCTTAAGGGTAATTTGCATCACCAACTGTGCCCTCCATGAGATGGGCCCTGAATTCCTTCAATACTGACTCACAGCCTCCAACACAAGTGAAGCCTCACAGAAGGCTCTGCACTCAACCTTGTGATCCCTTCCTTCAATTCCACTCACATTTATGTTACCTCTTTCTCGGTTCAGACTCCCACACTCTCAAACTCCCCCCCACTCAGCATCCACCAAGTGGAGGACCGCCTTACCTTCGGGAAGGCACTCAAAACCTGTCTCTCATCTGGCCCATGACAGTGTTATACTGCATGTCATGCCTGTATTGGTTTCCAGGAGTCCAGCTTTTTTGGGCCAGCAGGGTGCCTTGCCAAAAGGAGTACATCAGTTGACTTTCAAAAAGATGGCAGGGAATCCTGTCTGTATGTCTCCCTGAACTCCACAGGACTGATTTAGTGCACTTGAACTATCTAGATGTGTGCTGCTTGTCACATATGGACCACTGACAGACTTTAACTGTGTTCCACATACAAGTCACGTGTTTACTGTTGTTGCGTGACTTTTCCTTTCAGAATTGTTGTTCAAATCTTACATAGTGCGTGACTGCACTGTATGTGACTGTATGTTATGGCCCCATGCATGTGAAACATCATCCCGTCCGCACAGCTTCTGTTCATATGTTGTCCTTGCACATGTTTGCATTTTACCCTATGATTGCCACACCCTTCCTGGAAACAGTACATCTTGGGTGTTTGCTCTTATTAAGGGGTAAGCAATGGCTGGGGAGTGATGACCTGGCCATGAACTGTTGTGTCCAACAGGGTTAGTAGGTGGGTGGGGCTGAGACTGGAGAGGGGGTGCCACAGCCCTACATGTGTGGATTGAGGACCTGGTTCTCTTTTGGGTTTGCCTGCCGTGGTGTGTTGACCATCTGGGTTAGGGGCCGAGAAACTGAGGAGTACCCTTTAGCAACTGGCGTTTGTTTCCCACTCTTCCCTTCACCCTCTCCACCCTTTGTCTTCCTTCACCCCCAACCTGTACTATTTTTCTTTCACTGTGCCTCCTGGCTTCCCTGCTCCTGATTCCCTCTTTTCCTCTCCTTCTGTTGCTGTTGTCCCCCTTCTCTAAGCCCTCACCCACTCTAACCCCCTTTTCTCCCCTCATCTCCTCACCAGCAAATGTCCTGCTCCCCATTCACACACCCTCTCTCTCTCTCTGCTTCCCAGCTGCCCATTCTGACCCATGTCTCCTCTCACTCCAGTCCCTCTTTCCTCCTTCCCATCAGCTCCCCCAATGAACTTTAATTCGCTAGCCCTTGCCCTCATTCCTTAGTGTCCCTTTCCCTCTCCTGCATCCAAGGGTACCGCACAGGCTCCCAGGTAGCCTGGCAGTGGGTGTGCCAGACTTGTATGCCTGACATCAATGCCGACCTTGTGCCCACAACCGGGGCAGACAAACTCCTCTTTCCACAATGCCTAACATACTCTGTTGGCAATGTGTTTGCTTCACTGCCAGTGATTACTCTGTTCTTGAGTTATGATTTTGGTGTATTCATTGGTGTTCACACTCTTCGATGTAACCTTCCGGTTCTTGCCAATGGGGGGACCCAGTCCATTTATGCATGCAACGCACCCTCATCAGGTTATTTGATCCCTGCTCCTGAACTGTGGCTCTACATGGTGGCACCCATACAACCTTCCCCATTCTAGCAGGCCTCCCAGATTCATAGCCACAGTTTAGATAAATGGATTGCACCCACCCTGGGACTGTGTCAAGGTTATTCCCCCTCTAGTGGGTCCCCTTAAATGGGTGTCTTCCCCCCCTGCAGGCAGAGCAGAGGATGAGCATCTTGGAAGCTCGCTGGTGGCTAGTTCAGAGTTGATGGCCTTGGCTGTTTTGCGCCCCAGTGTAGGCCCTCTCGGCCAGGCTGTTCAGCCTTCCACAATGAGCATGTATGTGCAGCAGTTCAGAACAACCGTTGTGGGGTGCCAACACCGCCTGTGACCACACTGGTGGTGACATTTTGCATGACACCTTCCACTTTCAGTTGTACCTGAGGTCATTCTCTCCCCTTTCACCACTACCCCGGTGCAGGCTAGTGCGCTGGTGCATGTTTGGTTTACCTGTCCACGCCTCCTAGGTGTTGGGACATTGCATGCGTTCTTGCTTCTGTCCCACAGATGTCCATGAGGGCATCCAGATTATGCTGTGGCTGGTTCAAGGCACCCCCACTGCTGCGCTAAGGCTGTTGCAGCAACTGTGAGGATGCAGCCAGTGGCATGTGCTTATCCCAATGGGTGACACATGGCTAGTACGGTGACAGTGCAAATGGCTCATTGAGTTCGTGATGTCCCTTTTGATAGCTGGCGCCGTTACCTCGATTTCCGTGGTGGATATACAGCTAATAAAACCAGCAGATGCCGACCTCCTGGGATGCATGCATTATTCAGACTGAGAACAATATGGCATATCATGGCACTTCAGTGACTGTAGCTACTCTTGATGAGTTTACCTCCCTGTGACGGCAAACATACATAGTGATGTCTGGCCGGCCAACTTCCGGAGCCTACCATTGTGCACAGAGGTAAGGATATATCATGTTTCAATGCAAGTGAGTGAGCCTGACAAACAGCACCAAATCCAGGGAAGGCAGCAGGCATGCCAATTGGCCACTCCCAATTTGGGTAAGTGGTGACTTGAATTGAAGTCAACATATTCTTTCAAGTTCCTGTGAATGGAATGTGTTCAGTTCACATCCTTTAACTGGGAATCATTGGGTGCACGTCTGGTGGCAGCAACCATTGTGAGTCTGGATCTACATGTATATGTTACAGTTGCTGCACTTGTAATTGGCCTGAGTTGGAACGTGTGATCAGGGTGGTGGTCTTGCACACAGCACACATCTGCCTGCCCCAGCCCTGGCCACCATCACCATGTGAAGGGCCATTATGCTATCTCCAGAAAAAAGTTGGATAGTACTATCATCAGACAAGATAGACCAGCACGCCTAGGAGGCGGTGTATCTCTGATCTCCAAAGAAACACTTTCCCTTAGACTCATCACTCACCCCTGGGACTGCAACTCAGACATGTTATCTGCCAAGCTCGCTCTGTCCCCCACCAGCACCATCAACATTCATGTACTTTATCAGCCCCCCAGCCTTCCATCAGACTTCCTGGGCCACCTCCTACATCTACTAAGTAACAACATCAAAGGCTCCACTAAGACCCTACTTCTCGTTGACCTTAACCTCGGTTTTAATGACCCTAAAGACAAGGTTGCCACCTCTCTTACCAATGAACTTAAAGAACTATGATTCACACAAAAGTCCCCGGACCGACCCACACCAAAGGCTGCACTTTCGATTGGTTCGCTGACCACAATTGCCACACTTCCATCATCACCAACTCGCCGCTACCATGGACCGATCACAATTGCATCGAGTTCACCATACCTACCTCCACTAACCCCAAAATCACGCCCCCTGCCCCCTACACTAGTGAGAAGCTTAAAAAAACTCAAAGAAGACAGCCTTCGCCCACACGTTTGCACCCAAGCACTAGCCCCCCCTTCTCTAAAGACCCTACCACCCTAGCTGACATCTACACAGATACTCTATTTAGATCCATTAATGCTACAGCTCCACTCAAATGCAAAAAAGGTAAACAAAATCTACACACTAATTCCTGGTTCACGGATGAATTACAGGCCCTACACTCCCATAAAAGGGAAGCTCAAAATAACTGGCTAGCACACCGGAGTGAGGAGACTAAAATCTATTTCAACCAAATCTCCATACAAAGATGCCACCACCAATGTGAGAGCTAACTCCTTCAATGTCCGTATCAATAACGCTAAAACGCAATCCAAAGAAATCTTCGCCATCTTCAACAAACTGATCTCCCCCCCAACACACCAGGCGAGATCACCAAAGACGAAGCTTGGTGCTCTACTATTCAAGCCACCATGCTAAATAAAATAGAGCTTCTCCAAAACAAAATTAAGGGTCACCACAAAGCCCTTGTCCACATGCCCGTGCCCACACATTCTGACCCCTCTCCCCTTTCAACTAAATCCAAACCACTCTTCACCTTTAATGATATCTCTGAATTGGAAGTCACTAACATCCTCAAAAACCTCAAACCTACTACGTGTAAAGGAGACATCTGTCCCCCCCAAACTGATCAAGGACTGTACAGACCTCCTAGTCCCACTTATAACAGCATTCATCAATGCCTCTTTCAGAACGGAATCATCCCTGCCAGCCTCAAAGAAGCGTGGGTACACCCCCTTCTAAAAAAAAATACACCCTCGACCCCAAACAGCCTAATAATTACCGACCCATAACCACTGTGCCATTCCTCCTTAAGGTCTTAGATAAAATCGCACACTACCAAATCCAACACTTCATTGAAACTCACTGAATTCTAGGATCTAGACAACCTGGGTTTTGCAAAGGTTATGGCACGGAAACAGCGCAGGTAGACCTAAAAAAGCAGATCACCCAAATCTTGGATAAAGGTAAGCCAGCCCTCCTTTTACTGCTAGACCTCTCAGCGGCTTTCGATCTTGTACATCACAAGACACTCACATCACACCTTACCCACTCAGCCAAATTCTTGAATAGAAGCCGCGCAATGGATCACCTCTTTCTTAGAGGGACGGGCAATGAAAGTATTCTCAGACACAGCCCATGCTGCCTCCACCACCATCCACTGTGGAGTTATGCAGGGATTGTGCACTGCACCCACTCTATACCACTTGTTCACAAAGCCTCTCTTCGACAAGCTTGACGCCCTAGGTATCGCATATACGAACTACGCTGATGATACTCAAGTACTCCTACCACTCACAGGCTCCTGCACTAGAGATGCCAAAGCACTTCACTCAATATACTCCACCATCCAGGCTTGGATGGCAGGCAATGGCCTCTGCCTCAATGGTGAAAAGACCGAAATCATCATTTTAGGCCTAAAAACACTAGCCAAGCTAGATAACCTGTACTCTAACTTCATCATAGACAACACCGTCTTCCCCGTCTCCGCATCGGAAAAGACCCTTGGCATCTACTTAGACTCCACCCTGTCCATGACCAGAAAGGTTAGCACCATTACTTACACCTCAGCACACACTACCAAACTCATTAATGCAGTAAAACCATACCTATCCAAGCCCAACTATCTTTCAATTGCCAGAGTCACTATTGGCACCAAACTGGATTACTGTAACACACTCTTAGCAGCCACCTCAAAAAAAAATCTAAATAGACTTCAAATTTCTCAAAATAATGCGCTCAGAGCAGCACTTAGCCTTCCCAAAAGGGAACACATCTCCCAGGCCAGACAGGCAGCACACTGGCTCCCTGTTAAAGAATGCATCAGCTTCAAAATCCTCAGCCTCACTCACAAATGCCTCTCTTTATCAGCACCCTCATATCTTGTACAGACCTTATCCAATCCCGCCCATTACCAACCCATTAGGACACACTATGCCAATCTCTTACACACTCCCCACATCAACAGAGCCAAAGAGGGAGGATTAGGCTTCCCTTACATAGCCTCTAAACTCTGGAACACACTACCCACAGACATCAGATCAGAAAACTCCCTACTCACCTTCCGCAAAAAACTCAAGACCTTCCTCTTCATCTGACCTCCTGTACGCTCGTTACATGTTTGTATATATGAATGCAATTGTTTTTCTTCACTTCTGTAACTAAGTAAGCTGTCTGTAAGCAGCGCCACGATGCCTACGGGCTGCTGCACGCTTAGCAAAATTAAATAAATAAATAAATACTATGCAGCTAGGTCTGGCACTCACATAATGGCTCAAAATGAGCTTTCACACTTTTTCAAAGTGAATTAGTGATAAACCTTTCTGATATCTGTTATCTGGAGGTTTATTCACTTAACAAATTTATCAGTTTAGGTGAGTAATTAGAAATCGTATAGTCTTCACAAAGCTATTCAAACTAAAAGGTATATTATGCTGCCACAGAGGACACCAAGCAGACTTAGAGGGCAGTGCACCGGGAACAGGTTTGTGGTGTCCCACGATGTTCTTGTTGGACTCCATAGTGTGGATTCTCAAAAGGGAATGGGTTTGTATGATTGTGCATGCAGGACAGCTAATGCTGTCTCGCCCCAACCTCTCCTGCACAGCAAGGTTCTGTCCAACATCTGGATGGAGGAAAGTTTTGTGTGACTCTTGTTGGTGGATCTCTCAGCTCACGCATCAATGAAGAATGCAGCCAGCTGCAATTTTAATGTGTGATTTGTAGGACACATTGATAATCTCACCTTGCAGCTCCATCTTCATCCTGAGGGTACACAAGTGTGAGGGTCACATTACCATCAATTGCACCAGGGCCCTCTTCTGGGTGCAACTGAGGCTTTCACATAGTCCCTGTTACCTTTGTTCCCCTAAGCTGAGAAACCAATCAGCACTGTCACTGGATCAATGGAACTGGTCCAGTTACTTGTTTCCGGGGTTTCCTGTCTCCCATTTTCACAACTTGTAGGGTCAAGCAAGTCACACCAACACCATGCACCAGTTGGTGGTAGTGGGCTGAACACCCCAATGAACATTCTCCTATCCAAGGGCAGTTGGCTGTCTCACATGTGGATGTCTGGGTGTTTCACAGCTGCCAGCTTGGGACGGGTGTGGGGTGCAGGCATCACAATCATGTCCATCAGGCAAACCCTCCCTAGGTGGTGTTTGTTGCAGATCAGGACAGCACACAATTGACAACACTAGAGGTACCTTGCAGGGGAAACACCCCAACATGTCCGGGCTCCTGCCACCTGAGTTTCAACTCAACCAGTATGTATTCAGAACGGATGTGCGGAGATGGTGAATATGACCATGTCACTAGATGAGGATAAGGAAGTAACCAACCAGGATTCCCTCAGTAACAGCATGTGTCTAGTGAAAAGACCAGCACTGCATATAGATCCAGTGACAGGTGTAGGAAATGTGGAGTCCAGTAGACTGACTACCCAGCATCACTCAGGGGGCCCAAGTCATTCAGTTCAGGGCACAACACATGGATGGTGTTAGGCTGGTAGTGTCCACTGGCATGGTGAGATCAGGTAAACTATGAATTGGGTCCTTGGGAATGCAACACAAGCGGGTATTTGACTCCATCCAAGGATGAGTGTGTTTGCAGGACCAATATCCAACAGGTACTGGCAGTGACAGATGAAGTGTACTTTGATGAGTACGTTGAAGGGGGCATGATTCCATCTAGGGATCTACATGTGGGGACTTGACACAGTGGGGAGTCTTCTTAGCTGACATAGAAGATCCTCTTGCAGGACCACCAACCAGATACATCCAGAAAACACAGGCCAAATTACCTCTGTTGTGGTGCAAAGCAACTGGCTCCAGGTTTGCTGAGAAAGGCCTGGGGGCAGGTGGCTATCCACTCTCATGAAGGGCATTACTGACACCTGGCTCCAGTTTTGACATGTCCACTTGACCAAGGTGGATGGACCACCAGCATACACTCCCCTGGCAACCACCCCAGTGTATTCCGGAGGTCACCAGTGCAGAAACAAAGAAAAGAGGCTGGTGCTCCCAGTGAGACTGTCAAATAGAGTGGACTGTCCACATCGTACCCTGATCACATAGCACTGCCAGGCAGGAAGGCCTACAAAGGGTGTCAGGGGTCTGCAGTGATGTCAGAAACCCACCCTACTCATTTTGTGACAAAGAGAAATATGTGCAAGTGGTGAGCCAAACCAAAGCCTGTGGCACTATGTAGGTGAGTGCCAGAGTACACCACTGAAGTATGATCCAATTTGACCATGCATTCCACCAGCACCTCTCATCCACTCTATTGTGGAGGTCTTGAATGATTGTGTGTGACAGGATCTGAGACATGGTACCCTATATCTGGACAGGGTGAAGGCAGAGGGTACTGTGGTGATGGTTGATTGCATTCCTGACATGCTAATCATTTGTCAAACATGGGTATAGGGCAGATGAACATTCTGACCATCTGGTGTCTGGTTCCCTCTGACTTTTCACTCAGGATAGCTGGCACTCTGATACTCCTGTTTAAACTGGTGAGGAAAATGATTATTGTTGTTGCATGGCACTCAGGGAGGCACACAGTGGTGGTGTTGTGAGCAAGGATGGTGTCACTATGTGGGGCATTTTTCAGTGAGTTGGCCTGAGGTGCGCAGGTCCAGCTGCATGGGTATGGAGGAAGACATGGTGATGGGGGGCTGGTGAGTCATTGCTTGCTGTTGTGGCACTCAGGGGGGCACATGGTATATTGTCAATGGATGCAGGGATGTGTTACCTACTCTGACATTGTGTTTTCCTATCTTCTAAGGCATTCTGCTGCTTGACGGGGGACGGTTGCTGCTTTGCAAGGACACATTGCTGTGGAATGCCTGCGTGACACACCTCAGCAGTCTAGGCTGGTTACAGCACCAACAGAGTAGTGCAGTGCTACTTGACTGGAAACACCTGGAGCAGACTCTCAAGGGAAAATGCTGAGGTCATATGGACAACTTTTTTGAAGGTGTGTTTTATGAGCTGTATTGTTGGAAATGTATGGGGTAGCCACTCCAGCTGTATATTAGGGGGAGACACACCTAGGGTGGCCAGAGTAGTCCTCACAAGTGTTTGTTGCTGCTTGCATTATTTTCCGAGACTTTTTACTTGTGTTCCCTTGTGCATTGTTGTGTTTCTGAATACTGGTGTTTACACTTGCTATGACTTTGTCAGTGGTTTGTGCAACTGATTAGATGCCATTGACACACACGCACATATTTTTCCTCTCCCAGACACGCACTCTCAGGTTGCTGTTAAGTGCAAGGTGGATTAGCCCCAATTCATCATTGAAGGGTATCAGGGATGTACCTTCACTGTGTGTGTTCCACAGGGGCTGCTATTCAGGTGAAGTAGGTTTGCACAACCTGGCTGCATGCATCCTGTGCCCTTTGGCCTGCCAAGGGGATGGGGAGTGCCTGTGGCTGAGGGTGATGTCCCTCCTGTAACTCTACTGTTATGCCACATCGGGTGGCAACATTGTACAGGACACAAGATGCCACGATGATCTTGCATACTGTTAGGTATTTTTGTGGAGATTTGGGGCCTGACGGTATTTTCTTACCGCCGAAAAATAATTTAGCAACAATCACTCCTTGTATTCAGATTGGGCCATGTACAACAATAATACAGTGGACATGCATTATTTCAGCACACAGACATGCGTGGTTGGTATGCGTGATTGGTGGTATTTTGGTGAGCATAATTCCTTTGTTTTATTTGTGGCCCCAATATCCAGAACCCCTTATTTTTGTTTAGATTTTTCGTGTAATCACTAGAGAGACCTCAGGCTTGCATTTCAGGAACACCATATTTTCATTTTTAGTGTGCCACCATGGGCAATTTCTCTCTGTCTTATCTACGGCAGCGAGCTATCATGTGGTATTTTTCTTATCTACGGTAGTGAACTATGTCCCGGGCCTCCCTTTCTGCCGACTCATAGACCACCGGCAGACTACAACACACACAGTTAGTTATAATTGCTCATACTGAATTACATTGTGCACACAGCCGCAGCCAAATCTTATGTTTAGCTACCTTGAAAATGACAATTGCACTGTCTAAACATCTCCCCACATCATCAGCACTGTATTGGTAAATATAAAACACACCACCCGTCTGCTTTCAGATATTTTTGTGTATTATAAAAGTTGCATTAAGACACGATCTCACTGTTTACAGAAATAAATGAAATAGCACAGTAACAGCATTATCTGTGATACACTGAAAAGAGAGTGGCAGAGACAAGAACTCAATTTGCAACATTAAACACGTGAGTAAAGCACAGGAATCTCCTTTCCTACACTGACTGAATATTCTCGTACACACTCAGCCCCCACACCTCAGCGAGATAATTACCAGGCTTATTCAGCATGTAACTTCTTTGGCTGTTCGCCTTCTGGAGAGGTTCACCCAGCAGGGACAGGCATCTGCTGTCACTCGAACTGGGACTTGTTGACTGGAAAAGCCAGTCTCTGCAACCAAGTTGAATCTGCTTTAGGAATCAGGCATCCCTAGCTGTCAACCCCGTCCTTCTTCGAGCTGTGTCAAGATATCTCTGCCTTTCTTCCCCCAGATTCTGCAGCAAAGCACTAGTCACAGCCTCTAACATGATGCTTGATGTGACGTGCTCCAATCAGAATCAATCATGTTCTATCCTCCTACTTTTAACAATGGTTCTTCTTGTACAGTTGCAACTGTTACAAGCTGATTTCCTGCTTATTCGAAGTCTTTGCTTCCTGCAGTTACTGTGGACAGAGCACAGAAAGGCAAAGAAAAAAGAAAAAACTTGAATGTGTGTTTAAAATTGATTTTCAGAGTCTGCCTCTTTTTGCAGTGAAGACACATTCTTTTATTAATGAGTTATAATTATTAGTCTTGTTAGTGAGATTAGTTTGTTAATTACCAAATGTGTCTCTTGCAACATAGGCATTTCAGGTGAGAAATGGTGTGCATTTTGAAGGTACAGATGTGTGCTTTTAACTGTGAAAAATGTATTTGCATTTTATATGTAAAAATCGTTTTTGACTGAATAACCTGCCCTTACTTATATGTCCATGTTACACTGGCAACACATAGCTTGAAACAACTGCATCATAGCAATGCACCAAACCCATGTAGTGGCGCTGCATAAAAATGCTCAATAACACACGTCCTGCTGTACCATATTATATCAATGCAACAAACCCATGCAGTGGCGCTGCACTTAAAAAAAAAACAAACATGCTATACATTGATCCTGTGCAGTGGTGCTGTACTCTGTGCTCCCAAAACACGCTAAACACTCCTACAATACTACTGGTGGGACATATAGCAATACTTCACCAGAGCAGTTGAGTGTGCTGCGTTAGACCTTACCTCAGCTGGGGTGGCAGGATTCCTGAATGGCGTCAGCTGGAATGGTGAGAGCGGGTAGGCACTGTCCCCGGCAAAGGTCAAACGGCTGTTTTGGTTTTGATTATAATGGGGTGTTATTCTCTGTGCCCTGTGACTGTTTGCATGTGCTTGATAGTTTGTACTCACCGATAAGCCAGGTATTGCCAAGGGTTTCCGATGCTGGTACTGTGAAGTTGGTGGTTAATGCAGATATCATGGGTGCTTCCGGGGTAAATTTGCATTCACATGCATAATGCCTCCCTTTGCATCTCAGATGACCTGTGCATTGATTGAATGCCAATGCTTCTGGTTGTGATACATGTACTTGCTCGCTCTGGGGGGCTGTAGCACAACATGCATGCAATCAATGGCTCCTAGTACCAGTTGGCAGTGTGTTATGGCACAAAATTCCTGGCACCCCTCTACCTTTCATGCGGTATGCCAGGCATGTTAAAGTGCCTACACACATATGATGTAATGCAGCGCAATACCTGGTGTAAGCACCAGGATAGCGTGTCCTGCGATATGCCCCCAACAATGGCAGAGGTGTGCTGAAATCAGCATGTAGCCAACACATGTAGGGCTACGAGCACCTTCTCTAGGGGTGTGAGTGCATGGGAGCATATGGTTGGTGATGCAAGGTCTTCCTCTCACTCCCTGACCCAGTCTACTGACCCAGTCTACGATGACTTGAGGAGGGAATCTGTACCTTGCATACAACTCATCATCTGGCATCCCAAAAAGCATTGTGCGAGGAAGGCAAATCCTGTCCCTCACCAAACTCCTCCTTCTGCCATGAGCATGTACTATCGCTGCCAGTAGAGAGGGATTCAGTGCAATTGTGTTACCTTGTGCAGTGCATGCTTTTACACATGGGCTTTGCTCTTTGTACTTTGTTTTGCGTTGCATTGTGTTGCGCTGCATATCATGTGGCAGTAAGAACATCAAGATGTATGTCTTTAACTGTAAGGATTAGATTACCCTCAATGGCTTGCTCTATTTTTTTTAACCCTGGCTGCACCCACACTGTGCACTGTTTGTATTGTTATTATATGTGCGCACCAGCATGTTGCATAAGATAACATATTTAGAATAATAATAATAATAATAATAATAATAATAATAATAATAATAATAATAATAATAATAATACGATCACAAGGTTTGAGTGTGTCTTTTCACTCTGGTAAATTGTGGTTAGAAATCAATGATTTGGGGTTTGTTTGTCAGTGACTGGGCATGTTAATTGTTTTAGATGAACCATCCCTCAACACACCCACGTTATTCCTCGTTCTTACTCATTTTTCTAAAAGAATGAGGAATATGCATGTTCTGCCCCCTAATTGTTTCTTTGCCCGGGCCCTTCTACACTTTGCACTGTGTGTCGCAATTAGCAACACGCAAAGTAGGGAAGGACCTGCACAAAGTGAGTGCAGACCCACGCAAAGTCTGAGTCATCAATCAGCAACTTGTTTTGCATGGCACAACGTGCACTTTTTCCCTTTGCACCGTGCAAAATGTTCTGTGAATTAAGCCCTTAATTTCTGGTTCGCTCACACTAACGTTCAAATCCGATTGATTTAGAAACCAGTATTGCCAGACGTAAGGAACTTTGGGGTAGAGTGTGTGGTTTTGAATGTCTAATATGGCACTAGGGCATGTTAGTGTTGACAGGTTGATATTGTTCAGTATCTGCAGAATCCGCATGAACACAAATTATGTAACTGAGTCAGTCAAGGGTCACTGTGATGTTTTGTTTACGGATGACGTCATCATGCGTGCGTGGTGATGTCACACATTGTCATTAGCCCTTTAGCGGCCGCTGCGCACAGTCAGTGTTTCCTTCAGCCTGGCACATCCGCGAAAGACAGCAGCACATAATTCCAATGGTAAGCTTGTAGTGCGCATCATGGGACCATTTATAATCACCTCCACGAGTGACTTACTACACTGACCTTGTTTTCGTCATTTGGTTATGCTCCCACAGAATTCCAGAACACACTTGTGATTATGGACAGCCTGACTCTATGACCTCTATGACCATATTGCGATACCCTGAAATCTTATCCACATAACCTACACCAGGTAGGGTTTTAGCCTTTCACTCCCTGCATTATAATGAATTTTCCTGGACATACATTAGCATAACGGGACACATTATTGATACCGACAATTGTTTGAATTTAGGGATAGGCTGATCAAAATCTACACAGTGAAGCGAGGAGGACTACTGTCATCCTGACATAGGTAAGATCTGTATCTGCATATGCCCTTTGGTTCCCTCAGAAATGCATTGGGAGATTAGTAATTCCAACCACCCTTAATTTTCGTGTTCTTACAGACACTACTGATCAAATTATGAAGTTGTTGAAGAGTTTTTACCAGAGTTCAGAATTATTTTTGGTTGAGAATTAAAGTTGCTCAGTCAGCCTTCGGAATCCAGGTAAATAGGGACCCTAAATATGGGAGTTAGGTCTTCCTTTTTTACCTTTTGAATATGCCTAGAGTTTTATACTAAAATGGCTAATTAATTGTATTTACCTTCTAGTAATGGAAGACAATTGTACTGATGACCTACTTCAAGCTCCCAACGAAGGGGATTACCAGAAACACCTAGAGCTCTTTATTTTGACCACATTATTAAAAGATTGTTTGGAGGAATTGACCAGAAATTATCTTTATTATAAGTGCCTTTGAAAATACATTTCTTGATTATATCTCGGGAGGATAGCTCAGGGGCAACATGCTCGCCTTGGAAGCAATACATCACAGAGCACCACAGATTAGATCCCCGGGTCCTCGCTTAGAAACCTCTGGGTATATAGCGAGTTATAAATAACCGATCATATCCTATAGCTGTAATTTGTGTTGTACACAAGACTATTTCTGACTGTTTACAGTATTTTGGTTGTGCGGGAGACACGAAAGTCACTACCTGAGGCTCTTTTCTGCCCTCATTATTTTAATCCACCTGCCAGGTTGATACACTCTCCTCTGCACCTTAAACATCCTTATTACCTTGAAATTTGCTAAATTACCCTTGGAGTGCAGCATTAGTGGGGTTTTTTTCGGTTGGCATTGAACGAACTCTGAACAGAAATGTAACATTAGCACCTAGATTTAGTGCCAGACTGTATAATGTAAATTCCACCTAACTCAGTCCTGCCATGTCAGCCATCGGCCATGTGGGTTTTAATATCATTCCACTGAATTGAAAATATATGAATATAGGCCACACGAGTTCACTAACACACTGACTGGGATCATAGGATATCCACACACTTCCAATTTCGAGGCCTGTTTGTTCAAATCAGTTGGCAGATGGACAGTCATGTGTTGGTTTGATGAATCCCAGGACAATCACAGATATTGGCAGATGTCCCATTCTCGGCATTTGCAAATGGGTTCATGACATCTGACCATGCCTGTATTGGAATGAGGACTAAACCATCTTTGACCCCTGCCGTATATATCCAGAGCGGGATGCAGACACCCCTTTGGGAAATGGCTCTAATGAGGGTAACTGCGGAATGAATACATCCATTTCTGTGCTGTCTTTGGACCTCAGCTTGTTGCATCCTTTTTGTCACATTTAATTAGCCCAGGCTGGCAGTAGATCAAAACTGTTCACAGCTGGTACTTGGGTTAAGAAGCATAGCTGCCACGTTTGCCAGATCCACGTGTGACAAATGGAGCCAGTCCTGGTTTTTGACATGGCATGCTGGGACCTGTAGGGCCACATTCACAAGAGAAAACAACTAAACTGTAAGTATCATCGTGCACTGGGGAAACACGGGACTAGCTCATGGTGTCACGCATGGAACTGGGGAACCTGGCAGCTATGGAGTGTTGGGGCACTGTTTTGTATTCCTAAGTAATATCAGATTCAAGAGAAGAATAGAACAATTGAAAGGAAGTACATTTTTTTTCCATAGCATTACAAACGGACATTTCACTTCGAGAAAATGGTGTTTCCACTTTTGCCATCTAAAGTCTGGTACTGATTTGTTGTCATTGTTGACAAATGTCTTGAATTACTACTGGGCTACGTGTTACCCATGTGTACCAAGTAGTACTGGGTGAAAAGAAAAACATGTCTAAGAACATATGTTATACTTATGCTTATTCAAATACACCTATTGCTTCTGAAAAGGGGAACTTAAGCTCCAGTAAAATACGTTCATCTGCGGACTTTCTAATTTCTGCACTCGACATGAATTATGGCAAGCTTTAAAGGAAATAAGTAATTGCGCTTGTAAAATTATGATTAAAAACACAAAGCAACACTCATACGCACATTAGGCTTGTAAACAGAATTGGACAATGGCGCCTTCCCTGCTGCTCGTTTTTGTAATAATTTCAACAGCATGCATCTGTCAGCTAAATCAGCACATTCTTTGATGGGAATGCAGCGGGTAGCATTTATTGTGCAGCCACATGCATATTCAACAACACCTCCTGACCGCCCTCTTTTTAAAACAAACAGGCTCATGACCTTTCAGTGTGGAGCGCGGATGTTTTACAAGGGCTTGGGGTCTGCTGATTGCGCCATGTAGGTTTAACTGAAGTCCTGCTGTAAGCAGTAAAACCGTGACTAATTGACGCGGGGTGGATACAGACCACTCTCTTTATTGCTCGCAAAAAGCCCATGACCGAAGCTGAGCTTGGTAAACTCTCACGCTTAATGGCTTAAACTCAACCATTGAACTCTGCTGAAGCCTATATCAGCCCGCAAAAAGTGAAGGGAATCATATATTTATCAAAAAATGATAATTAACAAATAACGGCACATCTAAGCTGTCCTACTCGTGAGCATTAAAACTAAGGTATGGATTGGTTTACATGCATACCCCAAACGCCCACAAGCCTCACAAGTGCTTTTGTTTTGTAATGTATTTTTTTTGCGTTCTTATTGTCCTTTGACTACCCTGCCACTCACGCAAGGGACATGCCCTAATGAAACAACCAAACGTTTTACTCATAATGTGTGGAACTCTATTTCAGTCGTTGCTTTCAATGATGTAAAGGGCGGTCTGGAATCTACCTCACGCTTGCCTATGAATTCTAGAACAGCACATGTTACTATAGCGATGAAAACTACACAAACATTTGAGCATAGATTCATCTTGAATGTATACACTTGAGGCCTGATTTACAAAAATGTTTTAACATCGCAACATCCCATTGAAAACATGTTTGCAAATCATGGCCTTACATCTTTGTCTGAACTGGTTCCGTCCAGTTTCTGATAACAGCAAAATCATGATGGAGCTGTCCAGCAACAGAGAGCTGACCTCCACAAATCTACAAGCCTGGACAGAAGGTACATTTAAAAAAAGGATGACCTAAGGAAGGCAGAAATCCTAACTCTAAACGAAAGCACAAAACCATGGAATTTCTCTTTTTGGCTAGCAAACGTTGGTCCTTGCCCTCATCCCTTTTCTCTGAAAAACTAAAATCTAGGCATCTTAATAGACTTCAATTTCACTATGGATTTCGAGTTTGATCTGTCGAGCTGAAAAGAAAACACGAAACAGATTGATGACATGTATCGTTCCACCATTAGTCTTAGCAGTTAATATTGTTGTGTCCCCAAGAATTTACAAATGCAACAAGTTCAAAATGCAGCATCTCGACTTCCACTCAATTTGCCAAGATTTGATCATCTCACCGAAAATGTGATCATTGAGGAATGAAAATATAAGAAATATGAAATAACATTACACGGGTATGCTAAAGACCCTGATAATGGGAGAGTGGCACTACCAGAGATCAGACAAATATACACAACTAGGTACATACATATACCAGTTAAGAGAGGAGCACGTCAATCAGTCAACACACTTGCATTCGATACAAACTCTTCAAGTCAATACACACAATACATATCAATGAGCATATTTTAAAGACAGAGCACAGAGGAGAGTCCTGCTTGCAACCTCTATCATTAGTTTTCACAGCCTATTTACATTTGAAGGCAGAATTCAACAACTTCTTTCTTAACAACCAAGCCCTATGAGTGTATCAAGCAACTGTATAGATTACATAGGATAAAATGCTCTGCCACAAAAGCATCATTGTTGTTCTACTGTCCCTGCCTCCTTCAGTATTGGCTTTAGATACATATGCCGCAACTTTTTGGTTTTTACACACATCAACAGACAATGCATCAGTGACTCGGTTGCCTGCCCACACATCATACATTGGTCTGAGTCTGAGTCTTTCCAGGTGTGCATGTAGACTGCCACTGGGAGAGTCCCCAGTCTCACTCGCATATATAGGGACATTTACATATGAGGGTGTAATTAGATCTAGGTTGAGTTCTCTGTCAGCAGTCATTAATTCAAGGTAGGCAGGACCTATTTTTAACTTTGTGACACCCGCCACCCCCTGATCCCTATCACTTTCAGCATACAATCCCTTTGGACTTTCCTTAGTCCAATCGCCTCCCTCAATTTCATAGAGGGTCTTTTTCAAATGACAAAGACAATCCATTGACTTCCCTCCACACATAGACATGACATGGCATACCATCGGCCTCATTCCGAGTAGGGCGTAAAGGGATACCGGGCACCATTAAGGACATCGGTGCCGGTAAACGCTTTGTGCCCTACTACGAGGTCCCTTTGCGGCCCCGTCCTTAACGCCTGCTTTTACCAGGCGTTATGGACGAGATCCGCAAAGGGACTTCAGAGCTAATAATGGTACCGTTATTAGCTTCCTCCCCATTCCCATTGAGCCCTATAGGGGCTCAAATGGGAATGGGGATTGACATTTTGAATGGGGATTTAGTGGTCCCACAAAGGTCGGACTAGACCGGTAAGTCCCCATTGAACGAGGGCGGACACGGTACCGGTAATGGTGCTAGTCATGGCGCTAATAGCGCCATGACTAGCACCAACCTCGGAATGAGGCCCCATGTCTCTATATTTTCCAGCCCCTCCTGGTTCCACAGTCTTAACCAAAGGAGGGCTGGACCAATGGATATCAGGGCGGCCACCGGGGTTACATCTTATTCCAGGAGTACAAATGCTGAGGGAGTATTCATGGGTAACAGAACCAGTTTAAAAAAAAAAAAACTTTAATTAGCTTGATGTCAATTTTACAAGGTTGGCATACCCCCACAATTCAGCTGGGACAGCCTGCTTTCCATGTAAGTCTAATGCTGGCAAGACTGCTCCTTGTCCATGAAAGGCCTGGATGGAGACCTCGTATTTTTCCAAGGTAGAAATCAAATGTTTCACCTTGGCTACCCATCCTTCTGATTCTTGGAATCGTACCCCAAGATAAACGACATTTTTAAATTGCTCTAATTGCATTCCGTTCACCTTTAGCACTAAGGGCCTGGATTTTGCAAATCAGGGTTTGAACACCATTACCTTTGATTTTTCGAGGTTCAAGTGGAATTCCATCTCTTTGCACTTGGACACAAATGTCGCCAGCACGTTTTCCAAACCTTGTGTGGGGGTTGTGACCAATTATACTGAATCATCTGCATAGAATAGCATAGGATACTTTTTCGAGGACATTTTGGGTCAGTCCTGGCACTCTTTTATCAGTTTGCCTATTATCTCTTGTATATACGAGTTAAATAGAAGAGGTGACATGGCACATCCCTGCCTCACCAATTTTTTGTCACATAAAATTCTGTGGTGTTCTCGCCCCCTAGCCCATAACAAACAACAGCACTATTTCTGGAATAGAGCCCTGTTATCCAAATCAGATGTGAGGGAGCTTCGAGTAAAATTAATTAATTCCATAGGGTATCCCTGGATACTGAATCAAACGCTGTCCTCAACGAATGCAGCGTATAGTTTCATTTGCTTCAAGACTGTATATTTTTAGATCAAAATATGAAACAGAAAGCAATGGTAAATGGCAACTCTGTTCCTTCTAAAGCCGGCCTTTAGTTTGCTTATAACGTTGTCGCTTTCTGCCAAGTCTTGTAAGTATCTTAAGATAATCTTCACAAAGAGTTTGTCTGCGCTATCAAGGAGGGAAATCGCATGGAAATAGGCTGGGAGATTCCTCTCGCCTTTTAATGATTCCCTTAGATGCAGAAATGAGGGGGAGCACATTTCCATTTAGCCTCTCATAGGCTTCTAATACAAACAGATATTTGGACTCAAAATTACAGATGACTTCTATATTGGAGATGATTGATGTGAAGAGGGAAGGTCGAAATCCAGCCCTGTGTCCCCACCTGCAAAATACTGGAACCCGGAAGAAACACCAAAGACAACATGGCCGCCGATCGCACGAGCTCGCACCAAACCCCACAGCACCCACACTGGACAAATACAATGAAAGATGCCCTCTCAGCCAACCTTACAACCCAGGAGCAGTGCAAACATTACCCAAGGTGTATGAAGACCCACAGGATTGAACCAAAGACAACTCTATTGACAGTCTCGACTAAAGCGCCAAGAAGCCATGCATCAAGTCGTTAGAGACAACATGACATAGCAGCATTAAACATGAAGCACACATGCCATCTGCAAATTCGGGGCGAACACACACACACCAATAGACAGAGAACCCCTGCGTACATTTCTATAAATTAGCGACATTGACATGTAAATACTGTCTGCACGTTTATAATTGTTTCATTAGCTTGTTGCAGCAATAAAGAAACTGCAAGAAGCAAAGAGACCTTTTAAAGGCTCACAGTTATTTAGATGCAATTAATCCTATGGAATGACAGGAGCATCCGAGGAACCTGACAGAGCCATAACCCACTAACCTATGGATACTATGGGAAAGCAAATACAGTAGAAACCAGACAATGGCTTAGGAAATCCCAGTAGGCCACAACTGTCTCAGGAAAACTGAAGCAAAGCTGAATACAGTGTGGATCAAAGAGCTGCCATGTGTAGAGCAGAACCACTGCCAAAGTCGCATTGTTGCAAGTAACATACTTCTCCTGAAATGAAGTAACACTTGCGCGGCAGACCCAAATATTTCTCCTAAATTCAGACTAATTCAGAGCTCCAGAAGATCACAAACACAGACTCTGGACATGTGGTCCAAAGGGCTGAAGACGAGCCAAGAATTGATTGCTGGGAAGAACAGAGGTCTCACGAGCTGGACAGTGGCTGGCAACAAAGTTGTTACACTCAGAGCCGAAGCTACACGATGGGAAAGGAGCACTCTCATAGTTTTGTGGTTCACAACGCAGACACATAGTTGTACATGTTATCTTGAACAGGTAGACTCAGAGGTGAGAACCAACGTGAGTCCCTGGCCTGGGGGCTAGCAGCTCAACCAATCACAATTTATGGCCCTAGGGGTGGGTAACGGGTGCCACCAACTAATCATTGAGTCTGCATACTGAAACAATTTAGAAGTAACACTTTTCGGGGCTGATCCAGGCCAGACACCTGACATGGGAGAGCCAATGAGCTAATCTCTATAGAGACCGCTATAGGGGGGCTACCACTCAACACCCAATCCCGAGCGGTGATAGGTTTTCTGGAGAAGGGCCCAGGTTGTGATGTCACTGTGATGTAGATTTGCTGAAAAACTGGCCTGCGAGCCAGTGTTCACGGAGAGTGTGCCTGGACTTTTATCCATGTGCTAATCCCTGATGGTTTGTTTGCAGTAATAAACCACAGTTGAATTTGCTATGCGTCTGGACTTGCGTTCCTTTTGGGGAAAGGGAAGGAGTTAGGCCTTGCATGAGTTTGGTGTCCACAAACTTGTAGCAAACCACCCTGATTGCCTGGGAGTTCTCCCTAACAAGTTGGTAGCAGAGGTGATGGTTTGTGGCATCAGCCCTGTCAGAAGCTGCCTCCTTCGCCGCAGGACCTGAAAGTTTGAGGGACCTTTGCGAGTAGTGCGAGTAGAACTGGGAAAGCGCTAACCGGAGAAAGACCATCAGGAGCTGTTTGGAAACTATTGCAATAGGTGAAGAGTACAAGGCAGACCAGAAGGGCAAGGCGACCAGTTGACGGGAGCCAGCAGCCGAGCAGCGTCAACGAACACGGAACGTAAGTATTGGACCAGACAATTAGCAAATGTGTGCATAAGGGCGGGTTTTGAGCAATTGTTCGGAGTTGCGAGGTATTGTTGAAAGTATTAATAGTGCATTTTGGTATCATTAGTAGTGGTATTGCGCAGGGACCTGAGCAGAGGTAGTCGTCCCTTTTATATGTCTAGGGAACATTCAGTCTTTCAGGTAAAAGGTTCTAGTGAACACCCAGGACTATTGACTTGAACAGCTTGAATTATAGAAGTATGTAAATAAAGGATACCTTTGAATCGGACTTTGTAGTGCAGAGCATAGATGACGGTATTCCCATGAGGGTTAGCTGGAGCTATCCCAGATTGTGGAAGTGTATTAACTAGTTAAGTCTCCTGGAGAGAGGCGTTTCACACATTTGGCGATGCAATGGGTGCAGTTAGTCAAGAAGTATACTCTGCCCTGGAGAAGTGGGAAGACAGCTTTTGGATTACAGTGTGTTTGGGGAATTTTGTGTGGATATGGGAGCAACGGGTTGTCATTTTGTGTTTTGTGCAAATTGTTGCTCATTTGGTTCGAGGTTTAGCTTGGTGACATCACCCTTAGGTCACTGCATAGGACGGAGAATTTTGATGGTGAGGAGCTAGTGTTGAGGTGTGGAAACAGAAAAATAATATGAGGCCGGGAAGCCCAGAAGGAAACACACCAACACAGGTTACAAAGAACATACAAGTGCTTTATTTAAAAGCTACAACAGTTCCCAAAGTCAATTGACAAACGGATAGCTATTCGGCTCTCAGAATAACGTAACAAACTTCAACGAAGGTTCGATGCATTAGTGAGAGAGAGCGTACATTGGAATACTTGGACCTTTTATACTATTTGTCCAGCCCTTGGCCAACCCTCTCGCGGGTTAACCATTCTAGGAGTCGGGCCTATGGGTTCCTTGCCAGGTCAATCCTATAATATATGCATTTTGATTAGTTTCGCTGATATAGTTGTACATTTACACATAGGTCAACAGTAGGACAAGGTCTCAGTTCGCGACCCCGACAAGTGGCCTGCAGGCATATTAATTATGCATGTGTACGGAGGTCACTACGGCCAGAATTTTACTCAGAATGACATTCGGCCTCCATTTTGATGTTCAGGGTGACTTCCATATTACAAGAGAACCTAAAATGGCGGTTTAATCCAAGATGGCGACTTACATTACTTTTCTCTAAGGTCAAGACCTTGCTGTGGAGTTTGTTCGCATATGATGTTTTTAGACAACTTGGCGTAGGCCAATACACATACAATTGTTGCGATAGGAGGCATAATATTGTTTCAATTCCGACAAACCCTCCTTTTGGCCTATGTGAAGTGCTAATATCATTTCTAATACTTCTGTAAAAAACTCCATGCATTGTCGTCCATACATCCTGAATCATTATCTGTAATGTCTATAGCCATTAGGTCGTTCATCAGAACCTCTTGTAACACAAACTCTTTAGATGCTGTGTCTGGGGCATACATTTTGTGCCCTACTGTGCTCACCGCTTGAGCACAACATCCCCCTAGAATTGCACATATACTAGGTAGACGTTGGAAACAGCATCAAAGGAATAGCAGGATTCCCAAAATAACCTGGATAACAGAAAGCACCTTCCAACCCCAGGATCGTAGAGAATCCCAGAACCATGCGCTAATATTCCAATCTCCCACAGGAACATGCACCTCAGAACTAAGGATGTGCAAGTTCTGTATTGCTTTGAAAATTGTCGTTGAGGAATCTGGTACGAAAACACAGCAAGCGGACCCCACTAATTTGCATACTCCACCACGTTCTGCCAGGATGACATCTAATGCCATCCGATTTTGGAGCGCTACCAGTCTTATTGCCTTTTGTTCTAGTGTCATATTATAGAGTATATCCGTGGTCCGGTTGATGGTTCTCTCCAGTACTCTTGCTAGCCCCCTAATGTTTTCAGAGTTTGCTATCTGTCCCCAAAATGGCACAACTGATTTCGCTATATCTCCCAATACTTGCCCAGGGGTATCTCCGTTCTCGTACCGCCGTAGGCGAGCCTTAGAAACTTCCAATGTACTAGCTATAAATACCCCAGGTAACAGGATTCCTAAATAACAGGTTCCCTGCCAATCCTTGGTTAACCAGGGAAATGCTGAACTACTACAAACGAAATAAACAGGCCCCCCTACATACAGAGGCCTGTTCTCCCCGGTCAAATTTACAATGTTCACACAACCTTCAAAATCTCCCATTGGCCGAGAGCCATTTCTTTGTACACAAAAGGGGACTGAATAGGGGCTATGATTAATAGAGTAGGAAGGGGGCACAGCGTCCTTATTGCCTATCGGAGCAATTTTAAAGGAAATTAGAGATTGGAAAGGAAGAGATAGTTTATCAGCTGGCCTAATAGAAGCAAAATTAGGTCTACTTCTATTTGCAAAAAGCGAACATCCCAGGGGAGTCAATTCACGTTTCTCGAAATCATTTAAATTAGTTCCATCAAAGTTCCCTGAGATGCTATCATTCCAACGGCCAAATAATAGTGCTCTAAAAGAAGCATAGCAAGCAGTCGTTAAAGGTAAAGGGTGAATATACCATCCTAGCCCCTTGTTCCCATGTTGCGGTAAATGGGTGCAAATCCAACAATTACTCTTATTAAAAATGGCATGTGTTGCATTCATTACTATCATTAAAGTGTTATTATGATACTTTTGTCTATGCTGGGAGTCTCTAGGTGACAGGTGTGAAGGTGTACAGAGGGAGTCAAAGCAGTAGGTACAATCTCAGTTGGCAGTAGAGGTTTTAGAGGGTACATTTCTTCGAAATACCAAAGTCCCACAGCAGTAATTACACAAATACTGATTATTATTAACAAAACACAGCAATACGTTTTCGGGGCCCAGGCACATTGTACATTGTCCGAGTTGGTCACCCCCTTATTTACAAGTCCAATGCGGGGAGCAGCGGTGGAGGTGGCAGGCATCATAGTTTCTCAATCGACAACCCCAATGTTCGTTGCTGGCGACACTACAGTCGCGCGACTTCTTAGTCCTTCCCAACCCTAGCCAGCAGAATCCCTTTTTTTTCCTTTTGTTTGAAAGGAACTTTCTTTTACAAGAGAAAACTTTCAATCACTTCTTCTTTCCAGATGCACGGAAAAGACCCGTGTCGTAGTTCTATTTTTTTCGTCGAAGGTCGTACCTGGTGGTACCCAGAACTGTTTGATCCGGAAACAAGGTAACGTCACTTCCTGAGGGAAGCGACGTATCAGAGGCGACGGAAGTTGCAGAACTTGAAACAATGTTTTCCGGTACTGACTTTTTCAAAGAGTGTGGAGACGAAATGGGCTCACAGTGCTGTTTGCTACTCCAGGATCAGAGATTGTAGCATGAGCGAGGGGTTCTGCTTCTTCTGTAACGTGTGGCGTCGGGTGAGGAAGTTTCTTGACATGCTTCGCGTGGATCCAATGCTTCTTTCCAGCCACCCGCACTGCTGTTTGGGTGACCAACAGTACCTGATAGGGTCCCCTCCAGCGAGGAGCGAGACAGGAAGACCTTTCGTAGGCCTTCACTAGGACCCAACTTCCAGGCTGAATATCGTGTCCTGGGCCCGTACACCATACAGGTAAAGCTGATTGGACCTGATGGTAAATGAAATACAGATTTTTAGTCAACTGGTTGCAGTAGTCTACAAGCAATACATTGTCAAACTCCCTCAATGCTTTAGGCTTCGGAAGACCCCAAATGTTAGCAGGTCTCCCCATCACTACCTCAAATGGAGAGAGCCCAGTCTTAGTTTGAGGTGTGGTACGCATGGCTAACAATACAATAGGTAAGGCATCTGGCCATTTCAGTTTGGTGTCGGCACATGTGTTTGCAAGCTTATTCTTTAGGATGCCATTATGTCTCTCTACCAACCCAGCACTTTGAGGATGTCTAGCTGAGTGAAATCGTTTTTCAATGTGTAATGCTGTGCATATCTGCAAAATTACTGCTGCAACAAAATGGGGACCATTGTCCGACCAAATTACCCTTGGAAGCCCAAATCGTGGAAAAAATTATTTTACCATAGTCTTTGCAGTGGTCATGGCAGTAGAATCTTTAGCAGGGAAAGCCTCAACCCATTTACTAAAAGTACAAATAATCACAAGAACATATTTTAGATTGTTACATCGTTCCATCTCAATAAAATCAAAGTGAATGACCTCGAAGGCAACAGAAGGGGGCCCAAAGCTTCCCCTTGTAGTTACTGTCCCCTTCCCGACATTGTGCTGTAAGCAAATCATACAATTCTGATCATGGCACTGTGGAATCTTCGAAATTTTATCATTCACCCATACTTGTTCTAACATTTTCGAGACCTGCTGAGCACACACATGCGTAGGACCGTGTGCCATCGTAACCATTGCCAGCACATATGAATCATGGAGCAACCATTTTCCTTCAGATGTATCCACCCAACACCCATCGTCATCCAGTTTCCCCATTCCTTCGGCCCACTTTTTAGACTCTTCTATTGTGGCATCAGTTTGGATATCTCGCACAGACCCGATACTCTCATCCATTACATAGGCATCTTTTGTCTCCCTTAGAGCATACATGTCTGCGCTAAGGTCTGTAGCCGTTTGCCTGGCTATCTGGTCAGCAAAAGTGTTCGTCACCTTCTCCCACATCATCTATGACCTTACGATGTGCTGCACATTTCATGATCGCTAACTGCCTAGGGAGTGAGAGTGCCGAGAGCAATTGCACTATCAGGGGACCATGCTGGATCTTGGTCCCATGTGAGGTTAGGAACCCTCTTTCCGACCAGAGCCTCCCGAAGTTGTGAGCCACCCCAAAGGCGTACTGGCTATCAGTATATATGTTTACTATACGCCCTTTGGAGAGTTCACAAGTCGGGTCAACGCAATAATCTCTGCGGCATGCGCGGAGTTATGCGCAATTCTCTTAGTTTCAACAACCGTACTCAACGTAGTAACTGCGTAAGCAGCTGTAGATGTACCATCTGGAAGTTTGAAGCAGGAGCCATCACAAAACAGCTCCCCTTCTGCATTGCTCAAAGGAGTATCTATAAGGTCTATCCTGCCCTTCATTTCCTGTTCAGTGGCATATAGGCAGTCATGTAATTCTTCGTCACCGCAAAAAGTATTTTGCGGGAAAGGTAGGAGTTCAGCGGGATTAAGGACACAACACCTCTTAATTTGAATGTGAGGGGCGAACAGAATTAATTCGTACCTTGTCAGCCGTGCAGAGGTGAGGTGTTGCGTTTGGGTTTTATTCAATAGGACATCTACAGAGTGAGGTACCATCAAAATTAAATCATGGCCTAGAACCATTCCCTCACTCTGTTTTACAGACATGGCAGCAGCAGCAACAGTTCGCAAACAACTTGGCAAAGCGCATGCGACAGGATCAAGGGCGGAGGAGTAGTAGCCGCACGGCCTGTTCTTCCCTCCATGTTCCTGCGTTAACACAGCCAAAGCACATCCATCACATTCATGCACAAACAACACAAAGGCCTTGTCATAATTTGGAGTACCCAGAACCGGTGCAGAGCATAACGCGGTTTTGAGAAGCTCAAATGATCGTTGATGTTCCAATTTCCATGGCAGTGGCAGAGAAATGCCCTTCTTTGTCAAAGCCAACATCGGTTTTATCACTAGTGAAAAGTTTGGGATCCACAACCTACAGTAAGAAGCCATACCTATTAAGGCTCTGACTTCCGTCTCTGTATTTGGAACAGACATGCCAGAAATGTGTTTTATTCTTTCAGGTGTCTTCTCCCCTCCTTCGACAGGAGGTAACCTAAATAGGCGACCTCCTGACAACAATATTGAAATTTCTTGAGCGAAGCTTTATGACCGTTTTCGGCCAGATGAATAAGTAACAATACAGTGCCTTCTTTACAAGCACTTTCAGAATCTGCAGCCAAAAGCAAATCATCGACATACTGAAGTAGTGTACAAGTAGGTGGCAATTCAAGGGTGTCAAGTTGCTCTTTCAAAGCTCTACTATAAATGCTTGGACTTTCAGTATACCCTTGAGGTGCCCGAGTAAATGTAAATGAACGTCCTCCCAAGGTGAACGCGAACAAATACCTACTCTCCTTGTGTATAGGAATGCTAAAGAAAGCATTCTTTAAATCCACAACACTAAAGTGCATAGCTGTAGCAGGGATCATTGTTAGTATCGTTGTTACATTAGGCACAATTGGAAATTGTGGGGCGACAACTTTGTTAATAGCACGAAGATAAATTATAAAACGGTATGGGATTGCATTGTCGCCTTTCTTGTATACAGGCAAAATCGGGCTGTTACATAAACTACCTGCAATCTCTTCAATCACCCCTCGATGCACAAAATCGGAGACAATGCACTTCAAAGCACGCTCGCCCTCAACTGATATTTTATATTGCGGAATGCGTGGTAATTTAACTCCAGGTTTCAAAACTATTTTAACGGGCTCAATCTGTAGTACCCCGACATCATTGTCGTCAACCGCCCATAAACATTCCGGGACAACACTAAACTCAGGAGGCAATGGTCGAGTCAGAAACTGAGAACTGGGAAGTTGCTGTGGTGAAACCGTCAGTCGTTCTGCATCAGAGGAACAATGAATTACTGCATTCAGTTTCTTCAACAAATTCAACCCCAGCAAATTCTCTCCACAGTTCGAAGTCAGAAGGAAGGGACAGTGGTCCGTAAAGGGACCCAAGGAAACAGACACCGGACAAACAATTGGTATACCAGAAAACCCTACAGAAACATTTGTTTGCCCTGACAGTGGAATGTTTGGAACCCGGGAATGATCAATGGAGCACTTCTGTGCTCCAGTGTCTATCAAAAACTGATGTTTCCTATTCCCCACTAACAATTCAACGTAGGGACCTTTCTGATTAACGGGAATAGGTGAAGGTTCCAAACCCTGCTTCGGGCAGTCCTAACAAAACAAAATGTCATTGGAAGGAAGCTCTTCAGAAAGGTAGGCAGCAGAAGGGTGATCAAATATGTTTCTCGTGTCCGCACTCGAAGTCTGATTTTCCTGTGAAAAAGGTTGCTGAGGATCTTGCGAAAACTGACCTCTATCAGGGACCCCGCTCCGGGGCAACCTCTAGGTCGTCTACCCATACTCCCAAATGCATTGCTTGACCTTTGGCGAAGGACGGGGCACTGTGCTCGCCAATTACCTTCCTGGCGGCAATAGGCACATTGATTAATATTCACAGAACCCAAAGGAGCGTTTCCTTTTGAGACATACTGGCCTCTGGTCTGTGACGTACCTCCCCTGGGATTTCTGACAATTTGTTGTAACAATACTTTAGTCTTCAAATCTCCTTTCCTCTTCTCTATTTTCTCTTTTTCATTATTCACACAGTTCTCATAATACTGCGCCATGTGCAAAACTTCAGATTGGGATTTCGCCTGCCAAGCGCTCTCAGAGGACATAATCTGTGACTGGATGTCGGGCAACAACCCATGTACAAATTTGTCCACAAACAACCTTTTCCCAGACTCTATGCCCAAGTCCTGTCCACTGAAATCAGAGAATACCTGTTCGAATCTATTAAAGAACTCGGTGGCACCTTCAGTTTTTCCTTGAACACAGGCCGTAACCTTGTCCCAAATAATTCTTTTCTCAGGAATTATGGTTTTCAATTTTGCGACAATTCTATCAGGCAGAGTAAGTATTACCTGAGGTGGTTTCTCACCAGCTGGTCTTTCCCCATCAAACCTAGTCATGTTAGCCCATGTATCTCCTAACCCTGGCACATCGTCTATTGTTCGAACCTGTTTCCATAAATCTACTGGCAGGAGTACAGGGAATAGCAAGTTAATGTCACTTAAGGTGAACACAGAGGACTGCAAAACGGACTCTATCTCTTTGTAAAACCTTGTTGGGTTTTTCCTGATATCGGGAATTGATTGTCTAATAGTGTTCACTTCCTGTCGTGAAAACAGGACGTGAACAAATTGCGATACATAGTGTGCATGGATGTCCACAGCGGGTGCACCAGTCCCAGCGTTAGCGGGAATCTCAACCTTAGGGACAAATGTCGGGGGAACCTCTATCATAGGCAACTGTGATGTAGGTAACTCTGACCGCTTAATAAGCAACAGAGCCAGGTCGAGCGCTAAGGCAGCTGAAGAATTGTCGGGCGAAAAAGCCCTCTTACAAATACCCAATAATTCCATAGGACAACTAACCTTCTTCCTTACACATTCTTCCTGCAGTTACTGTACCATTACCTGAATCACCTTCTTCTGCATTTCTACTGTATACTGACTATACGTGTCATATACTTCATCTGGCGGTATCGATGAATCCGAGATCCATTGAATCGCATCTTTGGTACAAATTCGTACTTCCTCAGGTGCCGATCTACGACACGGAAGGAACCGTTTCTGCA
Source organism: Ambystoma mexicanum (assembly GCF_040938575.1). NCBI lineage: Eukaryota > Metazoa > Chordata > Amphibia > Caudata > Ambystomatidae > Ambystoma > Ambystoma mexicanum. The sequence continues at coordinate 554,224,749 of NC_090939.1, forward strand.
CATACATACTGTCGTCTTCATCATCCTCATGTCGTGATTTCTCAAAGTCCCTCCTATACTCAAACAATCTCTCAACATGACCATGTACTTTCTCCTCTGTGTCCCTCGAAAGTGCTAAAGTATTTATATCCCTCACCCCTTGTGGGAGATCCGAATTTTGTAATCTACCCCACATTACACATAAATGAGTCCCCAAACCTTCGATAAAAACATTTTTCTGGGGAAAATTGTCCATATTTGATAATGTGGAAAAAACGTTAACTTGATCACCTTTCTCCACACAGTGCTTAGCCCATGCAAATAATTCCTGTTTCTTGTCTGCAGAAACAGTATTTCGAGTGACAATCTTCGACCCCACACCCCGATCAACTTCAGTCAATACAGAACCTCTCGGGAGCAGAGGGCGGGCAAATTTAATGGGGGTGCAACTATCGGCGCAAGAGGAAGGGGTGGCAGGATAGGTGGAGGAACAACAACCAGAGGAATAGGAACAATAGGTTGGACAGGGGGAACAGGAGTAACAGCAGGAATGGGCAGAGCACCCGGAGAGAGGTTCATACGGAGGTGGCGCGGAGGCACCAGGCCTGCGTTCGTTTAACAATTTTTCAATAAATTCTTCGGAAACATGGAAATCTTTAGAGGGATACATTTTCTTTATCATATTACAACGCCTTTTCGGCATTTGTTTTATGACGGCGTGCATGTTTATCCCTACTTTTAAGCTGCTGCAACGCTTCTTTTTTCCAATTCTGCAAAACATCAAATGCTGCAGGTCTGGCCTTCTTTTTTAGCAAGACCGATTCTAGGTATTCAATACGGGGGATCTCGAAACTACCATTGATTGGCCACTGAAATTCGGAGGCATGTCTGGTTTGTCTGTGCCAAATATCATTAAATACTATACTTCCAATGCCATACTTACAGTACATAGTACATGCCGGCGACCCCTCCTGTGGTGCCGGCCGGCTAAATTCCAGAGATTGTCGATCGCTGCGGAACAGAGCCCTAAAGCAGCTAGACAATTTCCCAGGCATTTCACAAAAAATTGGTGTTACCTGGTCAATAATTGTGTCTGCAGATACAATACGCCAAATTCAAATTGTCAGGGTTAAATTAAGAGCCGGGTCACGACTGCGCCTGACCAAACGTAAGGAGGACCGTACGGTTTACCAAAGAACTTACCTAACGAATTTTACCTTGTGTTTGGTGGTTTCGACAAATCTGCCCGCCTCAAAAATGGACCCTCGTCAAGATGCCGTGTCAGACCACACCACTATCGTCCAAGGATCGGATCGTGCAGCGCTGCCGAGGTATCGCGTCTCGTTCGGTCGGGCCCGCAGTATCACACCGTCCGATCCCGGTTCGATAGTCTGCGTCAACCTTCAATGATCCGGCATCAATCTTGAGGGTCCCTATTCGGGCTCCAACTGTGGAAACAGAAAAATAATATGAAGCCCGGAAGCCCAGAAGGAAACACACCAACACAGGTTACAAAGAACATACAAGTGCTTTATTTAAAAGCTACAACAGGTACCAAAGTCAATTGACAAACGGATAGCTATTCGGCTCTCAGAGTAACGTAACAAACTTCAACGAAGGTTCGATGCATTAGTGAGAGAGAGCGTACATTGGAATACTTGGACCTTTTATGCTATTTGTCCAGCCCTTGGCCAACCCTCTCGCGGGTTAACCATTCTAGGAGTCGGGCCTATGGGTTCCTTGCCAGGTCAATCCTATAATATATGCATTTTGATTAGTTTCGCTGATATAGTTGTATACACATAGGTCAACAGTAGGACAAGGTCTCAGTTTGCGACCCCGACAAGTGGCCTGCAGGCATATTAATTATTCATGTGTACGGAGGTCACTACGGCCAGAATTTTACTCAGAATGACATTCGGCCTCCATTTTGATGTTCAGGGTGACTTGCATATTACAAGAGAACCTAAAATGGCGGTTTAACCCAAGATGGCGACTTACATTACTTTTCTCTAAGGTCAAGACCTTGCCGTGGAGTTTGTTCGCATATGATGTTTTTAGACAACTTGGCGTAGGCCAATACACATACAATTGTTGCGATAGGAGGCATAATATTGTTTCAATTCCGACAGAGGACTTGGGATTGGTAGAGAGGTGAACAAGTGGTGGTACACGGAAGGCGCATGCGCAAGATTGTGGTGGTGTCCCGGAGACGGCAGCAATTGTGAAGGAGGGGCTGTTTGCAGAGTACGCTGTGTAAGCTGCAGAGCAAGTGTGGCTCACAGCAATTGAAATATAGATCCATTGCAGTGCAACCCTTTTCCCTTGATAACAGATTATCAAAACCCTCAATTAGAGGTCAGTAAACTCGTAATGTACCCGATGTATCAGGGAATAGTCAGGGGAGTAACCGCCATTCAGCATCTTTGTAAGACTTTGCCACCATAAAAGGATAAAATCATTAAATATAGTATACAGTGGTCCAAGAGCACTGAAAGAAAGATAACAAGGCCATGCCCTCCTAACAGCAGTTTCTCCAGGGATGTGCAGCAATTACTACTGACAAACTTACAGAACACCTACACATGGTAAGAAGTTGGCAAAAACGCATGGCCATATTTGAGTTATGGCGCATGTTTCAGGAGGGGGTGGGAGACCGGGTATGGATGATGAACGAGCAGGAGGTAAAGGAAGATGAGTCTGACCCTTCCACACTTCACCCTGCCCCTCTTAGCATAGCATCGAATGACACAGATGATGACCTGGGAATATATCCATAAGGGAGCTAGGGGCGGCAGTGGGGTATTCAAACCAAATGTATAAACCACCGCCATATACTCAGGTGGAGAAACCACAAGGTGCAGGGCAGCCTGGCAGCAGCTCTGAGGCAAACAGGTAGGGGCTGCAGTACACAAAGGCTCAATTCGAGGACATAGGTATGGAAGAGTGGATAGCAGCACAGATACTTTTGAAACTTAAAAGGAAGACAACAGGGTAGCAGAAGGAGCAACAAAGGCCATGCAGGGCATGACAAGGGAGCAGGGACGACCTGACTGGGTGGCTCAAGTGGAGGAAGAGGAGCAACAAGACATGGAGAAGGAAGCAAGGCCAGAACAAGAAGAGAGGGAGAGGGAAAGGAAGGAGGAAGTGGAGCAGGAAGAAAGGGAACGGAGAAGGGAGAAGGAGAAGGAGCTTATGGATAAAGAGCAAGCAGAGAGAATACAAAGGGAACGCAAGGAGAAAGAGAGGGAAAGTGGGAGAGAAAGGGGAAGGAGGAGAAACCGATACAACTGGCAGAGTGGAGAATACATATAATAGAGCAAGAAACACATAAGCATGAAGAAAAGAAACAGAGGAAGTTACAACTATACAGGCTGGAGAGGGAACGGGCACAGATGGAGGAGGATGAGCGAGCAATACGGGCAGCTGGTGAGAAAGCTAAACTGAATGGGAGAGGAAAAGAAGGGAGGAGAGAGGCAAATAGATAAGATAGCAGCAATGTACATCCAGACAGCTCAGCCGGACAGGGCGCAGCACTCCTGGGATTATGGAAATGAGAGAAAAAATAAGATTTTGTGGACATTGATCTCAATTTAGAGTACAACACCAACCCTACATCACGGAGGGTGAATTTCCTAGATGACTTTTGCAGTAACATGGACATGGGTCTGACAGTGAAGAAAGAAACAGCAGGGTTGAGAGGGGCGAACACAGCAAACTTTACCTCACGAGGACATGTGAAGGGATGTCATGGGAATACAGCTCTCAGGGATGAAGGGGAGGAGGATCGGATCTAGACTAACACAGACAACACACACCTGACAGGTGCACCACACCAAACGGATACGTTAACAGACTAAGGGATCTTCCAGGGCACAGGAGAGAGGAACAGCATTGGCACATTCCAGGGATGACTGTCTAGAACACACAAAGACACAAAACGGATACCCATGTTAGAACCCACAGACATAGGCACAGACATTGAGGATGAGAGAGGGCGTATTCAGATCAGGCAGTAAGATGAACACCAGAGAGAGGGAAGGATACTCACAGATGCCCCTTTCAGAAAGGGGAGGGAGAAGGCCTCAATGTGTACCCTGGAAACACACAGACAAGGAAAATGTTAAATGCAGATTACCTTCATTGAATGCGGGAGCTGAGAAATTGATATACAAAATGGAGAGAAGTTGGCAGCAGGCCACATGCTTGCAGTGGGGGATGTAAAGGGACTATTGGTATCGATATTGGTTGACGCGGCTGATGACACATTGAAGAGGGGGTTTTCCCAGGGGTGACCATACAAAACACGGCACATGACGGGTCACCATTCACAAATTGTCTTGCAGCAGTGTGGCAAGCATTACAAACACAATACCCTGACATGTCAGGCATAGGGGCTATTACATCACACAGGATGCATGATGACGAGGATCCTGTTCAGTATATTCAAGAGATTCAAGAGCTTTGGTGCCTTGAAACTCGAGAGCCTTGGGACAAAACAATAGCAATCTTTTATCCCACCTTGGTGCAGGGGCTCCCAGACCCTGTACAGAAGGGTTTGAAGGAATTGGTGGGACTGGAAGCTAAAGGATGGCCAGAAATACAGCTCACAATAGTACACCATTGCAGGCTGTGGCAGGAGAAAGTCAAACAAAAAGCAGAAGAGAGAAAGGCTGACTAGTATTAGTTCAAAAGAAATGATCAAAATACGCCATGGAAGGGGCAATAATAACTAGCCCCGCACCAGAGTTGCACACACCAGCACTACAGCAACAATAACAACAATAGCAAATACCACAATACACACCACCCATGGGGTGGGTACATGGGACAGGGCATGTTCCAGCTGGGGTTCCGAGGAAGGGGAGAATTCCTCAGGGGGCGTGGCTTTGGACCACAGATGCAGCACAATCAGGGAATGTTTCAGCAGTATGGACATCAGGGACCACAAAATGCATGGGATTTGTCGGGCGGCTTCCATGGACAGGGGAGAGAGCCACCACACCTGCGGACAGCTAGGACATATTTCAAGAACTTGTCGATGTGGGGGTCTCAACAGAATCAGGCAAATCAGGGGGCCCACAGGACACATAAGGGGGCACACAGGACACAGCAGGGCAGGGAGTCTATAGTGCTCAGAACCAGCAGCAAGGGCAGATGCAGGGCTCATCCCAACAGACACCACATACACCAGCACAAACACCACCACCGCAGGTACAAACACAGCCAACACAAATGGCAGCACCCTTAACCCAGTACCTACAAGCATCACACCCAAGGGAGGCTGTACAGCAATTTGCACAAATAAAAATCACTGACACAACGGAACCCATGGACACCATAGCCACGGTCCTGGTCGGAAGACTGGCAGGGGTCACCATGGTGGGAAACAACCTTTTCACTGGGAATGGACTATCCCTATATCCACAATAGGACAGCCCACAGAACTTGATGTGTCCCATCCTGTCGGTTACACCCAATCCTGCGAAGGTAGCTCGCATAGGGGTGGCGATAGGTGACAAAATGTTTTCCTTTCTTGTTGACACTGGGGCAACTAGGTCATGCATTTAGGAGGGGACATTTGCATTGTCAGGCAATGCCATAAACACTCAAGGATTCTCTGGGGCTTGAGAAGTGGTTCCTTTTACTGATAACATCTCTCGATCTATAGGAGATCACAACTTATCTTTACTTCTGCACCTGTGGACTTATTGGGCTGTGACATCATGAGCAGACTAAACATGAGCATCTCATTTACTGACAAGGGCATAATATGCTTCACACCAGGCATAAACATGTTGAATGTAAGACAGATCGTTCAGGCATATTGTGGGAACACAGTACAGAGGGGAGCTACCTTTGGACCCAGAAATGTTCCAATATGGAACAGGCATGGCATTTGCATGGATGCCAGCATTGCAGGGAAAGTGGAGCGGATGCCAGGTAAGTACCTCTTCAGACCAGAAACACCACTGGAAGAGCCAGAAGGGACAATAGTGCCAGTGGATATCAAGGCAGTTTTGGCAAGGGAGGGTTGGATTGCAGTACATGCAACAGATGACAAGGGGAGAACATGGAGATCAATAATTGGGGTGGCAGAAGGGTGTAGGCTCACAACAGTGACGGATGAGGAGCTCTTTGGAGAAGAGAGAATGGAAATTGAAATGATGTTCGAAATGAATGTGAGGTTTTGGTTACAGATCAGGTACAGAGAGTTTAAACAAAGAATGACAATGGCGCTAGAGGCACCACCAACATTCTGGGACAAGGACATGGCAAAGGTACCCGACAGCTTATGGACCATGAGTCCCTATGATGTAGGGTGAATAAAAAGCTTACAGGGGTGAAGATTAAATTAAAACCTGCAACAATTCTACCACACGTGAAACAGTGCCCCTAAGAAAGGAAGCAGACAAGGGCATTTCTGAAAAAATCAGCACCCTCATTGAGAGAGGGATCTTGGTACCATGAGAATCCCCATGTAACACTGTAGTGTACCCGGTAGGCAAGGTGAATGGGGGTAACGGCATTCTGTTAAGGATTTGAGCCCTCTTAACCATATGTAGAAGCAGAATATCCAGTAGCAGCAAACCCTGCAACGATCCTGTGTGGCATTCCAGTGGAAGCCAACTGCTTCACCATGATTGATTTGAAGAACGCCTTTTTCTCTGTACCATTGCTCCCAGACTTGCAAGATTTGACTAGCTTTATGTATCTCAACTAGATGTCGAAACATACTTGTTTGCCACAAGGCTACTGCAAATCACCATCTTTCTTTAACAGAGTGATCCAGATGGACCTAAACAATATTGAGACGGAGAGCACAGTGATACAATATGTAGATGATATCCTGATTTGCAATGAAACAGAGGACCAGTGCAGGACAGGCTTAGTAAACATGTTGACAGTGTTAGCTGACAAGGGACACAAGGTAGACAAGGCCAAACTCCAGTGCTCTCAAAAGGAAGTACTGCACATTGGAAAGCTCATATCCAAAGATGGAAGACATATAGCCCCAAAGAGAGCATAGATAATACGCAAAACACACCACAGCCCAAAACAGTGAGAGAAATGCAGAAACTCCTAGGATTATGCAACTATTCCAGAGCATGGGTGTTCGATTACAGTACATACACAAGACCACTCTTAACAGCATTGAAAGAAGCAAAATGAGAAGCAAAGTCACTAACCTGGACACAAGACATGACTGACACATTGAATGAGCTAAAAAAAGCAATATGCACGACCCCAGTGTTAGGGACCCCAGACTATAAAAGGGAATTGTTCCTATTCTCACACACTGACGTTGTCTTAATGGAGGCAGTTCTGACACAGAAGACAAGCATGGGCCATACGTCACTTGCTTACTACAGTGGGCAACTTGACCCAGTAATGAGAGCACACTGTGTATGCGAGCAATCTCTGACAGCTACATTAATCGCAGTGCAGAGAGGATTTGCACTAACCATGGGGTACACCACTACCCTTTACTTTGAGCACACCCTGTTTGCCATATTGCACAAACCAAAAAGCACCCTGACTACACAGAGATCATCAGGATATGAGATAATACTATCAAAACCAGAATTGAGGATAGTACAATGCAAAACTGTAAACCCAACACTGTTCATGGCGGATGTCTATCAACCAGGAGATTGGGCTCATGATTGCACCAAAAACATAGAGCAATTCAGTGAGACATGCAGGGTGGAGGAAGGTGCACTTGAGTGTGGAGACATACTCTACATTGATTGTTCTTCCACGATCAATCAAACTGATGGGATCAGGAGGACTGGGGCTGCAGTAGTGAGTATAAATGCAAGTGCCCGGTTACCATCTCATTATTCATTGCAGGCAGCAGAACTAGTGGCCCTTATATTGGCCCTACAGCACAACGTGGGTAAGAGTGTGACAATTTATTCTGATAGTACCTATGTCACATCAAGAGTGCATTCAGGATTGGCACAATGGCTCAGGAGAGGGTACAGTAGAGCAGATGGGACTCCAGTACAGCATGCATTACTGTTAGGGGAACTGATTGAAGTGATAACATACCCACGGAAATTGGCTTTGGTGAAGTGCCAAGCACACACCAATGGGGAAGGCGCCATCTCGAGGGGAAACAAGGCAGCTGATTATGAAGCAAAATGTGCATCCTATTTTGGGGAATTGTGCGAAATGAAAGAAAGGCCCAACGTCCCGGCAGGGGTGAGAAACATGGTGATGAGAGAAGGGTACAATTACCTACCAGAAACTCAAATTGGAGCTGCAGGGAGCTTCACCCAAGCAAGAAAAATAACTCTGGGTTAAAAGAGGCTGCTCTACGTCCCCTACAGAAGCCCCATGGAGACAAAACAACACAGGGAAAGTGGTCATGCCACTTGCATTACTTAAAACAGCCCTAGCGTAGTTGCATCATCCAACGCACACAGGGAAAGAGGTCATTGCTGCACGACTATGTGGCAGATTCCATTAGCACTTGTCTGACCTGTCAGCAAATCACAGCAGGACACACCCAGAGAGTTGTGAGAGGAGCAATACCCAGACCCGGAGGCCCATTTCTGCATCTCCATGTTGACTACCTGGACGTGACCCAGGTATGTAAAGGATACTCCTATTTGATAGTGGTTGGTTGCCCATTCTCAAGGTGGATAGAGGCTGGACCCTGTTCACATGCTGACGCACTGAGGGTAGCCAAATTCCTGGTCCGGGAAGTATTCCCAAGATGGGGCATATGTGAGGTCTTGCGATCTGACAATGACCCTCACTTAGCCAATGAAATGTTCTCACACATCACTACCGTGCGAGGAATAAAACACAAATTTGCATGTGTGTACCACACACAAGCAAACAGGGTGTATGAATGTCTCAATGGCCTCCTGAAGGAAGGCATTGCCGAAACTCAGCAGAGCACCAATATGAAACAGGCTTCACGGTTTGTCATTGGCCCTTTTCGAATTGCGCAACAAGCCAGGGTCCGACCACCATTTAACACCCAATGAGGTGGTGACAGGACGGCACATGCACCTCTCTTTGGCTCCTCCCACCAGAGCACTAAGAGATTGTGAGAGTACTACTGAAATTTTGGGTCAAGAAAGGTACGACTATGTCACTTAACTGGTTTCTAGCGCTTCTTCTATCTCTCGCCAGATACAATGGACCCGGGGCAGGCCAGAAGAATACGAGCAAGAAAAACTTGATGACCCAGCATGAGAGAAAACAAAGGAGCATGTAGTACAAGTAGGAGATCACATGCTCCTAAAGAATTTCATAAAGAGCTGGAACGCGCCCAGGTTAACAGCGTCCCATACAGTGGAGGCCATAACTGACGGAGCAGTTTGCTTAGAAGGGTAAACGGTTTGGAACCACCAACAAGATGTCAAGCCCTACAAAGCTTTGGCCTTGCCCAGAAGAACAACTGCAGAGATCAACAGGGCCAACGTACAACAACCAACGATCCACAAGAAAGTGCAAATGCCCATGAACCAGAGACTACCGGTCACCCCATCATTAGACACTCCCAAGTGGCAGAAGCGGCAACAGCAACACTAGTGCAACTTGACCAGTGAAAACATTGCCCATTACTATTCCCCAACACCTACAAGTCAAAAGCTGGTACTTGAACAAGTGTCACACACTTGACAGCTTAAACACGTTTATATGACTTAAACCTTTTTCCACACAAGAAGGCTGTGTGGAGCAGTAATTAATATTTGTGCACATTACAGCTGTAACACTATTTGTCTCTCTCTCTCTTTTCTCACACATGCAGGTTGTTGCATATCATTTTTAGAGTTGTTAGAGAAATAGCTTGATGTTGCCTCCCATTGATCACTCTGAAGCATTGTCCAACCAATTTGTACACTCTATAAGAAGACCCAGACATTTCAAAGCGCAAACTCCTGAAGTATACTTCCGAGTATTCATAGAGTAGTTGACCCAAGCCTATCCCCAACTTGAACATAGCGCATACCCTGTTGTACCCACACTGAGAGATCCATCAATAAAAACAGTAAGCGAGGAAGTGTTTGCTTTTACACTAAGTGACTAGTTTGTGGAGTTTGAGGTACTGACAAGTACTCATCTATTGACACTTTTTTCTTGCGAATTTCAGGCGGGCAACTTTATCATCCCATCAGCTGCTCGGACGGAGCATTTTAAGTGGTTATCATGGACAAAATAAACGTTTTGCTCACTCTTGTGTATTTTTTGATACCCTCTGCAATAATGGGCACTGTCATATGGCAGCTGTATTATGGAATGCATGATGTCACTATAACCCCTAGTAACATTCCCCTGACCCAAGCAGCAGGTACTACGATGTCAAGTGGAGGAAAAAGCACTTCTGATAAGGTAAGGAGATGTAAGAACAGTATTTAACAGACACAGCACGGGTGACAAACAACATGTGGTACAAACACATGTTCAAAGTGGGTAGGGATACCACCGGGGAGAGCTCTTATGTCTGCTCTTTAATCCCACACGTCATGAGTGCCACCAGAACATTTGTTGCAACAGAAATACCTGTTGTGCAAGCACAAGGCCTCATGTACCTCGCAATGTTCCAGACACCAGGAAGATTTCAAGGGAGAACAGCAACATTGAGGTTGATGGCCAAGGGGACTTTCCCTTATGAAGATAATTATATCAAGACAATAGCAATGGTGAATAACTACTGGCAGCTCCACAAAGGGCTGCAGTGCGTAACAGACGGAACAGACAAGGGAGACACCAAGACGATCACATTAAAAGACTTGCCATTTCCATGGACAAGAGTGAAGGAAGTAGGAGGAGAACAAGGCTGATGGGAGAGACCACACATTTTGATCTATGAACAAGTATATACTAATGATGGTTGGGAAGATGGAGTGATGGGAAGTAAGGCAATGACCATAACAAAATCTGCAGTGAATAAGGTACAAGAAGAAAATGGCAAGTGCCTGAAGGAATGGGACAGAAGCGCAAAATTAGTAGCATGGGTGGATAACAAAGCTCGACCAATGCCAATAATTCCCCTGAAGACACCAGCCCTCTGTTATCAGCACCATGGGGATGAAGAGGTCGGTGACAATGAAGCATATGAAAGGATTGATACAATTCCAGAGCTGGGGGCAGGAAGAGTGGTGCTGATGGATCACTATTGGGCTTGGAAAGCAGAGTAAAGAGAGGGGGGAATTACTTCTCCGGCAAATTAGAAGCAGCATTGGATGAAGTGCCAGCATCACACAGACTGTTCAGCAGAACACAAATGTTCTTCATATCAATGATCCCTGGAATACAGAGGTACACTAATGCCAAATGGTTACAGATCACTCGCTGGGAGTTGATGGTAACTATAAACTCAATTTTGAATGGGTTCAACGCCATAAATGATGCAATAATAATGATTGCACTCCAGAAAAGATACATCCGGGATCTCCTCACAGCGATGGAAGGAGGAGATTGCGCAAACATAGGGAGTTCATGTTGCATGTTCAAACCTGTCAATGATGAAGATAACAGAACACTCTCAGACATAGTTGCACAATTGGCTCTAATAACTCACTAGAGCGCGTAAACTAGTACACGTACAGTAATAAAATACTTAAAGTGTGCTGACATATATCACTTTAAAAAAATAATATAACTCAACTATTGTATAGTTCAGACACAAAATATTATGAAATTATAAGACCAACTGTTGAATAATTTAAATGTGCAATATCGTGTCATGAAGATAGTTCGACTGAGGTTTGGTCAGCCACTGTCCCCACACTAAAGCGAAGTGGGTGTAGTCCTTTAGTCCCTTTAGCAGCAGTGAGCCCGAAAGTCTGAAACCCGTTATGGGTTGTTAAAGTTTGTCATATGGGTGTGTTCTTGAGGTGACTCAAATCTAGAATATCCCAGCTTTCGCGCGCACAGGGTTTACAATTCTCAGGAGCAAGGAACGTCCAATCGGCTCCAAGGGCACCCCTTGTCCGATTCCCCCCTCACCCCCTGAGACGCAATAGGAAAACAATCCCTCTACACAACAGGACTTGTGTCAGTTTCAATGGGTTTTGTCATCCGATCAGGTTCTTTACTCAAGTCAGTGCTCCCAGTTTAGACCCCCACTGTGAAGTGTTCGGTGATGGTTAACGCCAAGTTCAATGGAGCCCCAAGCAGTGAATCACACCACCTGCTACAGAAGTACTAGCTATCTCACTTGCTGTCCTGCCACTGGTCCCCAACGTCTGCAAAACATGGATGATATGTCCAGTCTGTTTGGCACCTGGCAGGGATTCCTTATTTCATCCCAGCTTCTTGGCCACATTTTGTCGCAGCGCCACTTCTCAAGTGCTTACTTGATCCCCTTGCGGCATGAACACCAAATGGCACCAGCACTGCGCCCTTCCACCGCAGCGGGCTTCACCTCTCTGGGTCAGGTCAAAGGATTGTAAGGGCTGGGGGTGTGGCCCAAAAATAGCAGACAGCAAAGAAATCGTTTCCTAGGTCAGCACCTCATTGTGCCTTTCCACCGCCATGAACTTTATCGCTCCGGGTCGGGGAAAAGGATTTTGAAGGCTGGGGCTGTGGCACGAAACAGCAGACTGCAAAGAAATCCTTTCCCAGGTGAGCACCTCACCACGCCCTTCCACTGCCACCAGCTTTACCGCTTCGGGGCAAAGGCTTTGAAGGGCTGGTGGTGTGGCCAAAACAGCAGACTGCAAAGAAATCCTTTCCCAAGTCAGCACCTCAATGCACCCTTCGTCTGCACTACAGAGAACCTAGTGGCCCCACCAGGTGATACAAAACTAGCAAAAGTTATAGCTACAGAGTTATAATGCTGTGTGCTCACAGAAAATGTATGCCATTTGCATAGTTCATTTAGTGAAAGAATTAGGTACATACAAAAGTACAACGGTTTATATATTAGTCTAACAACCCATGTTAATATTGGTTGGGTGATATTGTATGTAAATATGTGCTCTGTAAAGCGCTTTGGATTAAGGTGCTATATAAATAACACATCATTATCATTATCATCATTATCATTATCATTAATAATCATTAGTACAAAATGACAGAGAAAAATAAAAAACAGAGGAGAACAGATGTAATGACCAATGTATTTCAGGTATTAAAATACCCTTTATCAGTGCACATCTGTCTCATGGGGTCTAGTACATCAATTTCTGTCTGATAATCAGAGTTGACTCTAGTAGGAAACATAATCCATCAAAAGACGCAATCATGTAGAGACGGTCAGATAGCAGCCTGGAGAAGTCAAACTGCTGCGGCAGGGATGCTAAGGATATTCCCTTCCATGGCCTTGGGCCACAAACATTCAATGCTGATTTCATTTTCCTCATCCTACTAGTCCATGGAATGAAGCTTATCATGGTAAAACTGAAGGATTATTGTGTGTCACAAAATCAGGTTGGACAACATTGGAACGTATAAAGCATCTCACTGTCAAATATCTTTGTTCACCAAATTCCTCCCCTTGAAATTCTTCCCTCAGAATCTATTCTTCTTTACATAGTACAGAATTCACCAAGATGCCCACAGACAACTCTCTAATATCCTTTCTAAGGTACATCTAAACCAAGGTCTCCCAACATCACAATCCTTCCATCAGAACCCAATTGTTTAGGTCAGAGTGATATCAGAGTACTCTCCCTAAATATGGCATAGGAGCATCTTCATGTGACTTCCCTGCTTAATTGTCACTGGCATCCCCATGTATCTGTGGTAGTGGTGTAGCGAGGCAGATGTACATGGCATCTCTAGAGCCAACCCCCATCATACCGGAAGAACAGCAAGCAAGCACTGTGCTTGACACCTGGTATTATCCCAATTCCACATTGAAGTTAGGAAAGACGGTATGCGCTCAGACAACCATATCAAATGTACCCTTGAACTGAGATGGTAGACATGAGTCTGCAGACAACACTGGACATAGAAGATCTATAAGTAAAGTCGGATAGAAGAGAAGTGGGGTTACAAAGAGAGAAAATACATAGACACATTGAATCTGATGGGTGGATGTCCAAAGAATGAAGGATTTAATTGAAGCAACGATGTAAACATGTATGCACATATGCAGATAAACATATTCACATAGATGATAAGTGACATGAGATGTAGTAGATGTTTTTATGCAGAAATGCAAGGTAGATAAGACACGAAAAATAGAAGCCTGCTAAAGTAGGAAATATAACTCAAGTAAAGCAGCCATGTTAAGAAAATTGACCTTGGCATCGTAAAATAGTAAGCAAGAAATCTTGAGGAGAAATATCAAGGCTGCAGAGTTAACAGGCACTGGAATACAGCTTCTTGCGAGAACAAAGGGTATTTTCTTGGCTTAGGATCAAGGATGCCACAGCAAGAAACAACTGCGAGGAATGAAAGGAGCTGAAGAGGATAAACCAGATTATGTAAAGGAATGAATAATTAGGAGTGCCAAGTACTGAAATATCAAAGATGCATAAAATGAATGCAGGATGGAGCAACCAAGTCTCCAGAGGGCAATAGGAGTAATAGCACCCAATATAATTGAATCAAATATCACTAAATAGAAGGACAGTATGGACAAAATCATGGTCTCCTCACACATGGTGTAAGACCAGAAAACAAGGCCTATTCATAAAGCTCCAGACGAAGATAGAAATGTACCGTCACTCAGTTCAGAAGAAGAAAAGAGACTATAAGGTCAACTACAAACAAGAAGCCTTGATTTAGGGCTTAACTGATGAGAAATGGTAGACTAATTATGTCAGGAATAGTGGATGGGGCAGACGGGGAGTGTTACATTATGCACGATGAAGTGCATTGGAGAGCTGGGGAAGCAAAGACTACATTTCCCAGCAGCATGAGCGGCCGCCTGTAGTCCTGAGTTGTGCGCTCGTTGCCAGCTGTCTCTGATTACTCACAGCTTATTAACCGGCAACGGCACCAGACAGATGTGGCTTATTTTGGTTTGCTAGGTGTTATGCTGTCAGAGGAAGCAAGAGTTCAGGGTGCGCTCAGCGCTCTGTTATACTGACGGTTGGAGGACTAGCGTTTCGGCAGGAGGACAAACACGCAGCCGGTTCGCCCATTTCCGCAGAAGTGTTCATCGTCCGGGTAGTCCCGTGGGGCTCCCTAACTAAAGATAAGAACGGGACGGAACTGTGAAATATTACAGTCCTTGACAGACAAACTAATGCATTTCCATGGCGGTCTAGGGAGATGGGGCTTATGTCTTGTTGTTGGGTTATAAGCACCCTTGATGGAGCTTGTGTAATTATGAACGCTCGACTTCAAAGGGGCCAGTGCCACGAGTCATTGTTGATTAAGATAGAACAGATCCTGGAATGTGAATCAGGAAGTTGTGTGTGTTAGCAAAACTATTGCTGTTAACTAGAGTCTGCTACTACATGTGTTTACGTTCTGTTACATGTTGCTTATGCTTGCCCAAGGGGCCATGTGTGTGTCTTATCATGCTGGGAAACTTCCCATTTGTTTGTTTCATCTCGCTTATGGCAAAGTGTTTGTGATGTGTTCATGTTGAATTTCCATATACATGTGTTAGGTAGGATTAGG
Source organism: Ambystoma mexicanum (assembly GCF_040938575.1). Lineage (NCBI taxonomy): Eukaryota > Metazoa > Chordata > Amphibia > Caudata > Ambystomatidae > Ambystoma > Ambystoma mexicanum. The sequence continues at coordinate 554,240,274 of NC_090939.1, forward strand.
AGGCAGGTTGATCAGGAAATATTTGCATTACGTGTGTATGTGTTAATTCCACAGGTATCACATATCTGAATATGTATGACAGGGTTGTATAGGTGAGGTTTTACCCTGTATTTCCCCAGTCCTATCCAAACTAGGTATTTCCTTACCCTCTTTCCGGTGTTCCTCATTCCCCGACCCTTTCCACAACCTCTCCCTAATCCCTCTTCCCCCCATTGGCTGCCACGTGGTGTCCTGTGTATATCTATATCAGGTACCTGTGCCAACCACGGTGGGAGAGGTTGATTCATTCGGCTTCTGTGGTTCAGGTGAGAGTGTCAAACTCTCTTCCCTTACAAAGTGTGATTGTGACATAATAAGCCGCTCCCATGCTGGGATACTCACAACCACCCAAGCCAAATGGAAGCGACTCCTCCACCTTTGGCCGACATGCTAAAGGTTCTGCAAGAGATTCAGGCGGAATTAGTTCAGGACAGACAAGAATATGTTACGTTAAAGGCTCAAGTCCAGAGTCTAGTAGCTCAAGGGACTCCATTGGGAGGGACTAGTGCAAATCCTGCAATGGGAGCATCTACTAGTAGAAATTCCACGGTAATTGTTCAGCCTTCAAGTAGTGTACCGTTGGCAGCTCCTGAGCGGTTTTCGGGGGATCCTCGGAAATATATGATGTTTATCATTCAATGTAGACTCCATTTTTTGTGTAAACCTACAGCGTTTGAGACCGTTCAGGCTAGAACAGCGTTTGTAATCTCATATTTGACAGGAGATGCGGCAGCCTGGGCTATGCCACTGGTTCAAAAGGACGATCCATTGTTATACAATTGGGAGGGGTTTTTGGCTGAGTTTGGCAGATTGTTCGATAGGCGAGAAGTGTCACTAGCGCAAGATAAGGAGTTACTAGGATTACAACAGGGATCATGTGATCTGGTAACATATACGTGACACAGTTCAATAGATTGGTGATTGAGACCGATTGGCCAGCATCAAAACAAACAGTACTGTTTTATCATGGTCTACGGGAGGAGTTGAAAGATGCATTTGCAATCAAGTAATTGTACGGCCATGATAGATCTTGCATTACGGTTAGAGCATAGAATGAGTGAAAGAAAAGGAGACAAGAAAAGACCGGATCCAGTACTTTTTGTAAGATTAGATCGGAGTAGGGCTGGAAAGGCTAGTTAGGTGGAACCAATGCAGATTGGAAGCATAAGAGGATCGTTGTCCGCTGTTGAAAAGGAGCAACGGAAAACTAACAATTTGTGTGTATATTGTGGGCAGTCAGGTCATTTTAGCCACACATGCCCCAATACTCCGCAGAAGATGGCTGGGGAGAGCAGAGCAAGAAGGAAGAAGTAAAAGAGATGGGCTGGCTTTAGGGGGAACAAAGGTGACAGGTCCAAGGGAATCAAGGTTCCCGAGATGGGTGGCAAATACCGTAGGGAGTAAGACATCCCATTTATACATTTTAGCGACTCTATTTTTTTCCATGACCAAGCAGGTGGTGTCGGCGACTGTGGATTCAGGGGCCACTGGTAACTTTGTCGATATTACATTGGCGGAGCAGTTGGGATTGCCTGTACAGGACAAGCAACGGGTGGAAGGAGTACAGTCTGTAGATGTGTCTCCCTTAGTGTCTGAACCCATACGGAAACAGACGAAAGTCTTGCAGATGGTATGTGAATCAGGCCACAGTGAAGAGATTATTTTCGATAGTGGCTCCTCAGTTTGGTGTAATTTTAGGAATGCCTTGGTTAATACAACACAATCCAAGGATTAACTGGGAAAGACAGATAGTGTTGTTTGAGGAGAAGGGGTGTCAGTGCCACATGGTGTCAAAGGTGAGTCCTGCGGCTTTGTTAGCAGAAAAGGGCCAGTAGATCAGGTGGTGGGGGCCGTAGGACCAGTAATTCCTCTGCAGTACCAGGAATTTAGCAAGATATTTGATAAGAGAGGGGCAGAAAAGTTACCGCCACACCGATCCTATGATTGTGTGATTGAATTAGAGACAGGGGCTAAATTGCATTGCTGTCGGATCTACGCCCTTACTGAAAAGGAAAATCAATACCTAAGAGAGTATCTGGATGATATGCTGTAGAAAGGATTTATTAGGCATTCTACCTCGCCTGTATCCTCGCCATTGGTTTTTGTTTCTAAAAAGGAGGGAACATTGCAAACGTGCATTGACTACTGGGCTTTAAATAAGTTCACAGTGAAAAATGGGTTTCCTTTACCGTTAATTTCAGTTTTGTTAGATCAGGTGAGGTCAGCTACAATTTACACCAAGTTGGACTTAAGGGCAACATACCATTTGATAAGAGTGAAAGAGGGTGATGAGTGGAAGTCTGCATTCCGTACCAAGTTTGGTTTGTTCGAGTATCTTGTCATGCCTTTCGGATTGTGCAATGCTCCAGCGGCATTTCAGTTTTTCATGCAGGAAGTATTGAAGATTTCCTTGATGTGTTTGTTATTGTTTATATTTGATTGATTCATCTTCTCAGTTGAAACATGTAAAAGATGTGAGGTCAGTACTACAGAGGTTGCAGGAGTACAAGTTGTGTGTGAAGTTAGAGAAATGTAATTTTCACACGACTCAGGTTGAGTTTTTAGGCTTCATCCTTACACTCAGTGGCATTGTTATGAACCATAAAAAGGTGAAGGCAGTGACAGAATGGCCTTCCCCCAGTGCATAAAGGACATGCAATCCTTTTTAGGATTTGCCAATTTCTACAGATGTTTCATTAGCAATTTCTCAAAGATAGTAGCCACGATTACACGGTTACTTAGGAAAGCAGTGCGCTTTGACTGGAATCAAGAGGCAGAGAAAGCATTTCAAGAATTAAAGGTTGCATTTACTACCACTCCGGTCTTGAAACATCCAGATACGGAGAGGCCATTTCAGGTGGAGACTGATGTGAGTAATGTCGTGTTAGGAGCCATTTTATCACAGCAAAATGAGGAAGGATTATGGCATCCAGTGACTTTTTACTCAAGGAAATTATCCATTTGTGAGCAAAATTATTCCATCACCGACAAGGAATAGTTGGCTATTCGAGCTGCCTTTCTTGAGTGGAGGCAATACCTGTTAGGGGCAAGACATCAGGTGGTAGTAGTCACAGATCTCAAAAATCTGCAATATTTTCAAACTGCTCAAACACTCAGTCCCAGACAACTCCGCTGGTCCCAGTATTTCAATGAGTTTGACTTTATTGTAACCTTTAGGCCAGGAAGCAAAAATGGGAAGGCGGATGCATTATCTAGACAACAGAATTCAGAGAATGTGGTAGTGGAAGTAAAAGCGATTATTTCTCCTGAAAAGGTCATTGGTACTATTACAAAGAAATTGGTTGATCAGGTGAAGAAAAATCTACCTCCTCCACAAATCCAGAAATGGCGAGACAGTCATCCTGCCAGAACAATGCGGGAGGGGTTGCCTTATCATAAGGGACGATTGTATTTGCCTACTAAGGAGTTACAACGTAAGGCGTTGTACTGGTGTCATAACTCTCCTTTAGCAGGACATTCTGGTAAAAGAAGGATGCAAATTATGTTGGCAAAATATTTCTGGTGGCCTGAATTAACGAAAGATGTGGGAGTGTTTGTGTCAAAATGTGAAACATGTGTGCGCAACAAGACAGACCATGTTAAGAAGAAGGGTTTGTTACAACCGTTACCTACTCCAGAGAAATCATGGACTCCATTTCCATGGATTATATTACCGATCTTCCCCCTGACAATCAGTTTGATACCATTTGGGTGGTGGTAGATTATCTGTCTAAGCAAGCCCATTTTATTCCATTCATAGGGATACCGGGGGCAGGCAAATTAGCAGAATTATTTCTTCAACATGTGGTGAGGTTGCATGGTCTTCCGAAGGGTATTGTATCTGACAGAGGGCCTCAGTTTAGTTCAAGATTTTGGCGTGCTTTCTGTAGGATGTTGGGAATCGAGTGTGCCCTGTCCACCAGTTACCACCCGCAAACAGATGGGCAAACAGAACAGGTAAATCAGACCCTTGAGCAATATTTGAGGTGTTATTTAGGAGATGGCATGGAATCCTGGGTGCCAAAACTATGGTTGGCGGAATTTACATATAATAATACCCAACATGCCTCTTTGGGGATGGCACCTAATGAATGTTTCTATGGCCATGAACAGAACATGATACCGGAACATTTGCCAGAGATGGAACAAATTCCGGTGTTACAGGAGCGTAAACAGTTGCTTCTTGAGATCAGACAGAAAGCATGTGCAAATCTGGAACGGGCTAAAACGGCCTACAAGAAACAAGCGGACAAGCAAAGGCAGGAGATTCCCAAGTATCAAGTCGGAGATAGGGTTTGGCTATCAACAAGGAATTTATCATTGGTGGGGTCGCGTAAGTTCATGCCTAGATTTATTGGACAATATGAGGTAATAAAATGTGTGTCCCCCACAGCAATGAAATTATGTTTGCCAAAACTTTACCCATACACCCAGTGTTCCATGTGTCTTTACTTAAACATGCAGCTCCGGGAATGACTATGAAACGATCGCTGGCTGTGATTAAGGAAGGTCAGAAAGAATATGAAGAAAGACGGGTCATGGACGCCAGAAGAAGACACAAGAAATTATGGTATTTAATTCAATGGGAATGTTACGGCCCTGAGGATTGTTCTTGGGAACCTGCAGGAGCTGTGCATGCCCCCAGGTTGGTGAGACAGTTTAATTTGCGCCACCCGGATAAACCTGGCCCTGGGAAGAGCCCTGGGAGAGGAGGTACTGTCAGGAATAGAGGATGAGCCAGATGGGGAGTGTTACATTATGCACGATGAAGTGCATTGGAGAGCTGGGGAAACAAAGACTACATTTCCAAGCAGCATGAGCGGCCGCCTGTAGTCCTGAGTTGCGTGCACGTTGCCAGCTGTTTCTGATTACTCACAGCTTATTAACCGGCAACGGCGCCAGACAGGTGCGGCTTATTTTGGTTTGCTAGGCATCATGCTGTCGGAGGAAGCAGGAGTTCAGGGTACACTCAGCACACTGTTATGCTGACGGTTGGAGGACTAGCGATTCGGCAGGAGGACAGACACCTAGCCAGTTTGTCCTGGAATCAGGAAGTTGTGTGTGTTAGCAAAACTAGTGCTGTTAACTAGAGTCTGCTACTACATGTGTTTTACGTTCTGTTACATGTTGCGTATGCTTGCCCAAAGGGCCATGTGTGTGCCTTATCATGATGGGAAACGTCCCATTGTTTGTTTCATCTCGCTTATGGCAAAGTGTTTGTGATGTGTTCATGTTGAATTTCCATATACATGTGTATGGCAGGATTAGGAGGCAGGTTGATCAGGAAATATTCGCATTATGTGTGTATGTGTTAATTCCACAGGTATCACGTATCTGAATATGTATGACAGGGTTGTATAGGTGAGGATTTACCCTGTGTTTCCCGAGTCCTATCCAAACTAGGTATTTACTTACCCTCTTTCCGGTGTTCCTCATTCCCCCACCCTATCCACAACCTCTCCCTAATCCCTCTTCCCCCCATTGGCTGCCACGTGGTGTCCTGTGTATATCGATATCAGGTACCTATGCCAACCACGGTGGGAGGGGTTGATTCATTCAGCTTCTGTGGTTCAGGAGAGAGTGTGGAACTCTCTTCCCTTACAAAGTGTGATTGTGACAAATTAGCTAAGAAAGGCAGTTGCCTGATGTTGTTGCCTTGCACCTGGGTTTCATTGCTTACATGGTGATAACAAGACAAATGTCCAAGGTTGGAAGAGAATGACAACCAATCACGAGGGTCTATTTAATGGTGTGCCATACATTGCTGCAGCAGCCTATCCACTGCTGGCATTATGCTATTATCTATATTTTATGTAGTTAGGGGTTGTACAGGGTGTGCCTCAGGGGTGTTGCTAGGTCTGGAAAAGATCAGGGGCTACGCTAATGTCGGGGCTGGCTAGACTCAGGGCTAGCTAGCATTTTGGTTGTAGCACCTGAGCTTCTATCTGGGGCTCCAAGCCAAAATTATTAACTCTACCTCCCTACCGCTCAACTCCCACCCCCCCTCACACCTCAGATGCCTCCCCCACTTTCTCCTTCAAAACCATCCAGGAGGAAGACATCATTAAACTAATGAAAGGCATCAAACCCTCCAACTGCAAAGGAGATCCCTGCCCGCTACCATTATCAAGGACTGTGCCGACTCCCTCGCCCCATTTCTCACAGCCTTTGTCAACGCCTCCTTCACCACAGGAAAAGTACCTTCATCCCTCAAGGAAGCCTGGGTCAGGCCTCTCATAAAGAAACCCTCACTTGACCCTACCTCACCCAACAACTATAGACCCATTACCACCGTCCCATTCCTTCTTAAAATCCTGGACAAAGCAGCCTACCTGCAAGTCCAACACCTCTAAGAGAATCAACTCCTAGGTTTGAGGCAATCTGGCTTCCGCCCGAAACACGGGACTGAGACCGCCCTACTCAACCTTAAAAACCAGATGATGCAAGAGACCTAGGCAAACATGTCCTGCTCCTTCTTCTCAATTTCTCCACCGTGTTCGACCTTGTTGATCACGACGTCCTATGCCACCACTTGACCTCCACTGCTAATTTCTCAGTTCATTCCAGTGCTTGGATCACCTCTTTCCTACAAGGAAGGACCATGCAGGTTTTCTCAGATCTAGCTACTGCCTCACCCACCATGATGCTATGTGGCATACCACAAGGCTCATCCTTCTCTCCCACCCTCTACAATATATGCACTCCCCCCCTCTTCCTCATCCTTGACGCCATGGGGATCTCCTACACCAATTACGCGGACGACATGCAGATCCTCATTACCCTGACAGGCGACTATGACACTGACTCCAAGACCCTCAACACCATCTACAACACTATCCAAACCTCGATGGCGGCCAACAGCCTCTGTCTCAACTCAGACAAAACCAAACTCCTGCTTGCAGGCTCCCCCGACACTCTCAAAAAACTTGACGACCGATGCAGTCACTTCATCATTGACTCCATCAAAATTCCAGTATCCGAGTCAGTAAAAACCTTAGGCGTCTACCTGGACTCAAGTCTCTCGATGACCAGACAGGTGAACGCAATTGCCTCTTCGGCTGCCTACCAGGCCAAACTCCTCAATGCAGTCAGACCATACCTCTCCAATGACACCTGCACAAACATAGCAAGGGCTATCACTGGATCACGGTTGGACTACTGCAATGTTCTCTTCCTAGGGACCTCCACAAAAAACCTTGAGAAATTGCAAGTTATCCAAAACAACGCCTTATGTGCAGCACAAGGCATTTCCAAAAGAGAGCACATCTCCGCTGCTAGAAGAGCCTCCCACTGGCTACCCATTAAAGAGAGGATCATTTTCAAAGCCCTGACCATCACCCACAAATGCACTCACCTCGCAGCTCCAGCATACCTATCGGAAAGGATCCACCCTGCCATGTCCTCAAGTAGGACCCCCTATGCTAACCTACTCACTGTACCCATGGTAAAAAGAGCAGGAGCAGGTGGTGCCAGTTTCCCCTATTTAGCTGCCCTGCACTGGAATGCCCTCCCCACTTCCCTGCGAGCAGAACCCTCACTCACTGCCTTCCGTAAAACCACAAAAACCACCCTATTCGCCTGATCTCTTCTACCCTGTACTTTACGTTCATCACCTATATGAATATCTGAACTGTGTACGCTTTTTATGCATGACCTGTATTACATCTTTGCACCCAATGTTGTAAGCTATGCATAATGTAACTAAGTCTGTTGCAAGTAACAGCGCCACAATGCCCCTGGGCTGTCTGTGCGCTATATAAATTTATAAAATAAAATAAAATAAATTCAACCAAAAGACCAGGGGCTATAGCCCCCTCAGCCCCCGGCTAGCAACGCCTCTGGTGTGTCTACCAGATAAGGGGCATCCAATGAGGATATTAACACTTATATGAACTATAGATATACATGTTCCCTTAACCAATCCCTCAACCCAATAGCCACGTAGGATGATATCAGAGCTGACGTACACCGAGGTATAAAGCCTTTTGTGTAATAGAAATGCGATGAGAGAGTGTGAGCTACAATCTGTTTGTTCGCCTGTTTTCCCTACTTTATTGAATTGATAATAAAGTAGTATTTTACTATATTATTTGAGTCTGTCCAGTTATTTGGGAATGAGATAATGTATTCATTAATCCCATTTGGCACTTCGAACACTCCAGGTGCTTTTGCACATTTTGGTTGCAGAGGATGGATCAGATCAGGACCTTCAGATTTTTGACGTGATGGCATCCACCATTAGACAGATGATAGCAGAGTGTCCTGTGGAAAGCAAATAAAAAACACGTGTGACATGAGCCGGTCAGCAGGTGCCTATTTGAAGAAATTCCTGCACGGTTCCCACAGGGGCCTAAGAATAGGAAATATCATGCTGAATGGGTAAGCTGCACGGCTGACAATATGTTCATGCCTTGGCCTCAAGAGGGTTCCCTATCAAGAACACAACACATGCCAACTTACTTACATGCCAAGTACACAGGGAAGAAGCTACAAAAAAGGTAAGGTATTTTAGAACTATGGAAAATGTATCAGAGAGCATAAGAAGACCCACCTAAGAGAGAGAGGATGCTTAACCAGCATGGAGGCAAGGGCGCAGTACCCGCGGCTCCTCTATCTCCTTCTGAAGACAAGAGTACAGATACTGAGAAACAGGGATTCTATCCTTTAAAGGAGTTCAGAGCAGCAGCAGGGTATATTAGTCCGATATATGCACCCTCGCTTATAGCAGTGGAGATAGTACAGAAGAAAATAAGATTAATGAACGTGAATAAATGTCCAGATGTGGTAAAAGTGAGGAGCATAACAAGAGAAGGGATAGATTGATGGAGGTAGAAGAAGAGACCAAGAGACAAAAAGAAGAGAAAGACAAAGGGCCTCATTATGAGGCTGGTGGTAGCCGTGCCTATAATACAGGCATGGCTGCCGCCGGTATATATTTTTTTCCAGCACCCAGGAATGGTCAATTACCGAGTCATTGCGGCCTTGCCGGACCAGGTATTTGCCCATTCCTGGGTGCCGAAAAAAATTCTTCCTCAATCCCATTTGAGCCCCATAGGGATCAATAGGAATGGGGAAGTCGGATGAACCGGCACCATTAGTGAATGGTGCCGCTGCATCCGACATGCTCTGCTTGCGGGTGCCGGTACAGCCACCAGGAATGACAGCCCCAATGGCACTTCACTGACTTTGGGCCTCATTATAAGATTGCCGGTCCAGGAACTACGGTACTGGCATGCTTACCGGTTCCGTAGTTAAAGGGACCTGCAATCTTATAATGAGGCCCAAAGTCAGTGAAGTGACAATTTTACAGAATGAGTGGATGGGAGGACAACTATTACTCAAATTTAGACATAAAGGGTATCAACGAAGCTAAAGAAAGAGAGAAATAGGAAAAAAACTAAAATAGAATGAGTAAGGGTATATAAGGAGGGAAGGAAACAGAGAGGAAGTGAAAAAGAAGAACAAAGAAGGTATGAAGAGCAGATAAAAGAGAGAGAGAAAAGATGGGAAAAAAGAAACGTGAGGAAATTGAAACACTGAGATTGAAAGAAAGAAGGGTGCAAAGAAGGCGAAAGGAAGAAGAGAAGAGGGACATGAGAAGATGAGAAGAGGAAGAACAAAAGGAAATGAGAAGAATTAGCAGACAAAGGCCCTCATTACAAGTCCGGCGCTGGACCATGGTGCTATTAGCACCATGGTCCACGCCGGAGTCCGGCATGGTGGATGGCGGAATTACGGCCCAATTCAAGGTGAGTGGGGCAGTAATTCCCCATTCACTATTTGCCCTTCCCCATTCCCATTTTTGCCCCATAGGGCATAATGGGGATGGGAAAGGTGCTAATTACGGCACCGTAAATTACGGTGCCGTAATAGCACCAAGGTCGCTTAGCGCCTTGGACTTTAACGCCTGCAAAAAGCAGGCGTTAAAGTGTGAATCAGGCGTTAAGGGTTAACGGCGCCGACGGCGTCGTTAAACCCTTAACGCCTGACTTGTAATGAGGGCCAAAGGGAGGACAAAGTAGATCACATTGTTAACAGATGTGTAATACCAGTTGGAGAACAATAACAATGCGTGGAAGAGAGAGGTTCTCCAAAGCCCTGTAAGGAGCTGAACGACATACCTGGAGCACCAACATAGCCTGATGAGTATGAGCCAGAAGGTGTAGGGAAAATAATTGGGGACTATATAGACAGATGAGGAAAAAAGATGGTTATGAGATGAAAGGGAGTATCGAAGGATCTCCACCGAGGGAAACAAAAGATAGATTGGATGACATCATGATGGACAAGCATAGTATGCTGTCCCTAAGCAGACTAGGGGCCTCATTACAAGTATGGCAGTAAGGCAACAACGGCTCGCGGGTGCCCTTGCAGAACATGCTGCCCGAGCAGAACATGATGTTAGCACCCGTACCATTATTAATGGTACCGGTGCTACCATCCTCCCCATTCCCATTGAGCCCTATGGGGCTCAAGTGGGAATGGGGATGTACCGGGCCCGGCACCCATGAAAGGGCAATTATAAAGGGTAATTAACAGGTCCGTCTGGCCGGAATAGCCCGGTAATTGCCCATTCACCGGTGCCGGACCCGGATTCGAGTTTGGAAGTAGCCTTGCCGGTAAAACCGGCAAGGCTACTTCCAAACTCGTAATGAGGCCCTAGATCTTGATGATGAGGAAAGGGATAGCAGTCATTCCAGTTGGGGTATAATGATGTCTGACGAAGAAAGGGATTCAAACAAGAGAATGCAAGAAGTGTGCGTTAGTGGCCCTTCAAAAGATCCATACGTAGGAAAAGGGGTAAAGTGGTCTGATTAAGAAGAACCAGAAATAAAAACACCAGAGACTATATAAAATTCCAAACTACCCCAAGGAGGGTCACATAGTGTAGGGAAAATGTCCCCACCCTATGTAGGAAGATTGAGGTTGTTGCCAGGATGAAGACGAGCGGGCAAACTAGCCCCACTTGGAAGAGAAGGAGCGAAGGGGGATACAATTGTAGAAACGGATTCACACAATTCCCGTTATGAGACAAAGGGGGAGGACGATCACAATATATACCATGGCTGCAGATGAATAAAGATACATTGAAATGCGAAAAGCCTAATTTCACTGCAGGAGACAGTAAATGGATTTATGAGTTAGGAAGAATGACAGCAGGAATGGAATTAGCAGTAAGTGACATAAAAGGCCTACTAGCAGCTATTATGAGGGAGAGAGATGATGACATTTGGAGACAAGTGGGATATGTGAGTGTGACAGCACAAAACACAGCACATGATGGGGCACCATTTAATATTTGCAGAGCAGCTGTATGGTAGGCACTTAGGGTACATTATCCTGATATGTCGGGTTCAACAAAACATTTCGGAAGAAAAAAAAAATTAACAATCAAAAATGGTGAATTGGGCATTTAAAAAAAAAAGAAAACCATACTGTTGATCAAGGAGAGCAGGAGTTACAGGGGTGTCTCTCGCTCCCTTTGATCGACAATATGCTACTTTGGGGGTTGCACGGGTGTTCCTCGCTTCCAATAAAGGGAAAGCAGAGGGCAATGAAAGATAACAATTTAAAAAAAGAACGGACATTGTGGCAGAAGTTCCATCCCACAATGAGGAGGCAGAACTTGCATCGCAGGGAAGGAGCCATGCAGAGGAACAGCAGGTAAGTGACGAGCAGGAGGTACATTTTAAAGGTATGGGGTGCAAGTAGGGATGCAAGTGAAATCATGGCCAGAAATACAGTTGACGGTCGTACATCATTGCGATTGTTACAAGTGAAGGATAATATAAAAGTCAAGAATAGGAAGCTTGAGGAAGCAAAGCTAGTTCAGAAGAAATTGTCGAAATTCACCATATAAGGATGAGTATTGATGAGGGGTGAAGGACTGGTTACACAAGAGTTACAGCCTACACAGGGAATCAATGCAGGATACCTAGTAGATCTGAGTGGGTACAATCTTTGGCTATATGATATGATATGATATGATATTTTATTTATATCGCGCTCATACACAAGTGTTTCAGAGCGCGACAAGACAAGGGAAGGGGAACAGGGGAGAACAAAACAACAATCTTACTAGGCCCAGTGACATTGAGTGCATGGGAGGGGGAAGGGGAAAATGCATGGAAGGGGGAAAAAAAGTGGAGAGTGCGGGACAAGGAGAAACAGATAAATAATAATAAATAAATAAATGATAAGGCAACAAACAATGGTAATACAGCCAGCAAGTGGCAAGTGCTGGGGTTAAGGCGGAAGAATGAGTAGATCTGATAAGTGCAGGAAGAAAAAAGGGGGAGGACTGTATGGTTACAGATACAGACCCCAGTGCAAGCCATGGCCCGGAGGCAGTGCTGGAGGGTGACAGGGTGAGCAGGTACCTGGCCCGGAGGACAGAGGGTGGCCAGGTGCACAGTGCCAAAGGATAACAAAAATCAACAGGGGACAGGGGTGTCAAAGGCAGAAGCAAAGAGGAAGGTCTTGAAGTGCTCCCGAAACCAAAGATGGTTCTCCATGAGTTTTAGCGTGGCAGGGAGGCTGTTCCAGAGGGAGGCCCCGGCCGAGGATAGAGAGCTACCCCCAGCATGTTTCTTTGAGAAACGACTGACCCAGAGGGAGTTAGTGGTAGAGGAGCGGAGAGCTCGAGAAGGGAGGAATTTGTGGAGGGATAGTTGAAGGTATGTTGGACCCAAGCCCCAGAAAGCCTTGTGGACAATGAAGAGGGTTTTGAATTTGATCCTTGAATCCACAGGGAGCCAATGGAGAGATTTCAGAGCTGGAGAGATGCGGGCCCAGGGCTTGAGGCCAAGGACAAGTCTCCTAATCCTGTTCTGGATAAGTTGCAAAGGGCAGAGAGTATAGGCAGGTAGATTTAGAAAGAGGCTGTTGGAATAGTCCAACCTAGAGAGAACCACAGCTTGGGAGACTGAGCTTCTGGGAGAAGGAGAGAAAAGGCAGAGTACCTTTGAGGAGGTGCAGTGGGAAGTTTGACATTTTTGAGACACCAGCGATGTGGGCTGAGAATGAAAGTGTGTATCAAAGGTGGCCCAGAGGTTCTTTGTCTCACACGTAGGGATGGGAGGAGGGCCAAGGGAGGCTGGCCAGAGAGAGATGGGACAGGATGGCGATGGTGTGCCTATGAGGAGGATCTCAGTCTTGCTGGCATTCAGACAGAGATAGTTGGTGGTACACCAGTCTTGAATGGCAGTAAGGCAATCAGAGATGAGAGAGGTAGAGGAGGTGGCCAAGGGCAGACTGAAACTGAGTTGAGTGTCATCAGCATAGTACTGGAAGTTTTGAGCAGAAAAAGGCAATGCAGTGGGCGAGAATTGCCAGGTATTTGTTGAAAAGCCAGGGCGAAAGATTAGACCCTTGGGGAACACCAGAGGTTGAGAAGAAGATAGATGATAGGAAGGACCCAAGTTGGACCTGAGCGGGTCAATCAGAGAGGAAAGAGGGCAGCCAGGCCAAAGCCTGATCAGTGATACCAAGGTTATCGCAGAGACAGTTGAGCCGAATGGTATGGGTGACTGTGTCAAAGGCAGAGGAGAGATCAAGTAGGATAAGTAAAGAGGGAATGCTAGAGTCAAGGTTGGAGAGCAGATCCTCACAGAGGTTCAGGAGAGCAGTTTCCGTGCTTCTGCCAGCTCTGAAGCCAGACTGATGGTCATGGAGACAGCCAACATCATCAGAATGAAGGTTTAGCTGAGAGATGGCCAGCTTTTCAACGAGTTTGCCCAGAAAGGGAATTATAGAAATTGGGCAATAGTTGGCCGGACACAAAGGATCAGCTGTGGGTTTCTCGAGGAGAAGATGCACAAAGGAGTGCTTAAGAGGAGAAGAAAGGATCCTGAGGCGAAGGAGTGGTTGCAGAAATCATCAAGGGCCGGAGCGTGGGTATCAATGTGGTCCTTGATAGTTTTAGAGGAACAGGGAGGGACTTGGTAGAGGGAACAGACCAAGAGGACGAGGCGGAAGATTTCAACACCCTCAACGATGAGGAGGAATTAATGGAGGCTATTTTTCACAGTACAGTACAGAACCAACTGAGTATTATGCCCAATATCACATGCAGTATCAGACATATGTGCTACAAATGCAGCAACTGCTGCAGATTCCTCTGCAATCACAGTCACCACAAAGGCAACCACAGCAAGCGCCTATGCAAACACAGCAAGTACAGACACAACAGGTGATGATGCCACATAGAATATGAATACACAAGCTTCACAAACACCTACATCCCGAAAAGGGAGACTGACAGTGGTTGGAGGAAATCCTTTTATGGGTACAGGGATGAATGTATATCCACAATAGGAAAGCCCACAATGTGACCTAATGTGCCTAGTAGTATCAGTGACACGAGCGTCCCAAGAGGCCCACGGGTCAGGGTAATGATCAGGGGCTATGAGTTTAGTTCCTTTTAATGCCAAATTGCCAATTTCAATAGGAGAACATGATGTGTGCATGCCACTATTGTTTTCTCGGCAGACACCAGTTAACATATTAGGATGTGACTTGATGACAAAACTTAACATGACAATATCAGTTACTGACAAAGGGATATGTTCCATTCCAGGGATACATGACATGAATGTAAGAGAGTTTATATTAGCATGTACAGGCCTTAAATCATTACAAGATGTCCCTTTAGACCCAGAAGTAGTGTTGTAACATGAATATGTTGTTGACATGTATTCCTGTATTGATAGGTAAATTGTTGAGGATACCTTATGAATTTTGGGTTATACCTCAAATACCTTTTGGATGACAAGGAAGGACAGGTTATTCCTGTAGAACTAGAGGAAGTGATAGTAAGAGAGGAAAGGGTGATTGTTCATGGAACGTATGATGATGGCAGAGCATATAGAACAATAGCTCTCAATGAATAATACAGACTTACAGACTTGTCAGACGAAGAGTTGTTCAGAGACGAGTATTCAGACAATGAACTCATATTGTTTATAAGCCTTCCCTATTGGATAAAAGTTGAGGATAGAGGAATACCACAGAAAATGGCATTAGTTAAAAAGAAGCCATCATTTTTTCAGGAAGATTTAGAAATGGTGCCAAGCAGGACCAACAGTCCATACCGCGTGGGTCTATTGAGTGGCTCAGGAGCAGTACAAATTAAACTTAAAACAGGAGCAATTTTACCACAAGCAAAAGAGTACCCCATATTCAGAGAAGCAGATGAAGGTACATTTGAAACCATGTCCGCTTTAATACAACAGGGAATACTGGTACCATCTGACTCCACATTTAACAAGACTCTGTATCCAGTTAAGAAATCAACAGTGGGGTTGTGGAGATATATGCAGGATCTACACCCCCAAACAACATTGTCAAATTCAGGTAAGATATTGTGAAACTTCCCAGCTACAGCCAAATATTTTACAGTATTAGATTTAAAGAATGCTTTCTTTTCAATTCCCCTTCATGAGGACTTCCAAAATTTGACCTAATTTTCCTGTAGAAATTAGTGGTGGAAACATACAAGATTACGACAAGGGTACTGTGAGTCCCCATCAATCTTTAATAGGGTTCTACAGATGGACCTAGTTAATGTACAACTTGAGATGACAATAATTCAGTATGTAGATGACATATTGGCGTGCAGCAAGACAAAAGAAAAATGTAGAGACGATTCAGTCCAGTTAATGACAGTATTGGCAGAAAAATGATACAAAGTGGACAAAGAGAAACTACAGTATTGCCAGGAAGAGGACTTGTATATAGGCACAGCTAATCTCTCGAGCGGGAACAATAGTGACACTTGAGAGAGCAGAAGCAATCATGAAAACTTCAAGACCTAAGACAGTGAGAGAAATTGAGACATTTTTAGGCCTATGTGATTATTGTAGGGCCTGGATTTTTGACTAAAGCTCATATATCAGACCACTTTGTAATAGCTTGAAGAAGCTCATATATGTAAAGACAGCATAACTTGAACAGATGAGATGACAGAAGAATTTCAATAGTTGGAAAAGGCGATTTATACAGCCCCTGTGTTAGGGATTCCAGATTATAATGAAGAGTTCTATTTATTCTCGCATTCAAAAGGAGTGGTAATGACAGCGGTCCTCAGAAAACAAAATTAGTACAGGGACATCAACGATTGGCTTATTACAGTAGGATTCTAGATCCAGTAATGAGAGGACATTACCCTTGCAAACAAACAGTAACTGCTGCTGTTTTTGCAATTGAAAAAGATGCAAGAATTATAATCTGGTGCTCAATGATGTCATTTGTCGAGCATTCCTTAATCACCTATTTGGAGAAATCTAAAAGTATGTTGACTAGGCAAAAGAGCATCAGGGTATGAGGTAATTATTTTGAACCCAGCAATCAAAATTTTAGTGGATCCTGCAGGATTCATAGAAGAACCAGGAGAGAAGGAGGATTATGTACATGATTGCACAATGTATACTGAGTTTTATGATGGTATTCCCCACGGCAAAGAAAATGCTCTAGGAAGGAGGACATTCTATTTATTGATGGCTCTTCAAAAATTTACCAAATGACAGGAGAAAGGCATACATAATCGGCAGTAGTGAAGTTAAATTGGTATGAAGAAATTTAAGTAGTGACAAGTCCATGATTGCCTTTACCTAGTTCAAACAGGTTGCAGAATTAGTGCTGCGTATCGCCGTACTTCTGAGATATGAGGATGATCAATTGAAAGTGTAGTCTGACTCCGCCTGTGTGATGTCAACAATACAAGCAGGAATGTCATTCTGAAAATGGAGGGTCTTCCTACGCGCAGACGGCACACCATTTCAACATACTGCGCTATTGCACAAGCTTATTAAGCTACTAAAGCTCCCACTGGCTATCGCTGTGGTGAAATACGCAACCCATACTAAGAGGGCATGCATGATTTCTCGTGGTAACAAAGATGCAGATGTTGAACCAAAAAGAGCAGCATATTTTTCAAATATTTTTACTTTTGAAGTAGAATGTGTTAAGCGAAAGTCAGAACGGTGCATGATGATGAAAGAATGCTTTAATATGTTATCCATTTTACAGTTAATTGAGCTGCAGGGTTGAGCTCCAGAGGAAGAACATGATTTATGTAAGAGACGGGTGTTCTTTATCCCCCATGGAGGATATATGGAAACAAGATAATATTGGAAAGCCAGTTATGCCTTTAGTTTTATTGAGAGTTGCGCTGGATCAGCTTCATTATCCTGCGCACATAACCAGACAAAATCTTGCTGCCACAATCATAGAAGACTGGTTTTTGCCAAATTTATTAGAACACGTTGCTCCGTTTTTTGTGAACTGCTTTGTCTGCCACAAATTCACAGTAGGACATACCTTGCGAACAGTTGGAGTTGCAATGCCCTGCCCTAATGGTCCTTTTCAGCACCTACATATAGATTATGTGGATATGTTGCAAACATGCAATGGCTACACATATATGCTAGTAGTAGTGTGCCCTTTTTCCTAATGGATTAAGGCAGGTGATGTATGCACTCCGATGGCACATGTACTTCCAAGTACCTCGTACATGAGATTTCTCCTAGATGGGGTGTATGCGAAGTCCTGCGGTCTGATAATGGGCTGCATTTTGTAAATGAGATGTTTGAACAGGTTACTCTTTTATTAGGCAGAAAGCATACATTTTCATCTGCTTATCATCCACATGCACATGGTGTTTGTGAGTTTTTAAACAGACTCCTTAAAGACAAAATAGCTAAAATAAAGATGACTTTGAGGAAGGCATGGCTACATTGCCTACCCCTTGCTATATATCTATTAAGAAAATAGGCCTCACTCAGATCACCACCTGACCCCTCATGTGTTGGTGACATAGATGCCGTAAGAGAATGCCACTTGCTTCTCCCACTGGGATAGAAACTGATGCCCATAGTGTAGCAAAAACATTAGGGGATGAGATGCATTATTATTTACAAACATGACCGCTAGTGTTCCTTTTATTTCCCAAATGATAAAAAATCGAAGGGAAGGGTTGAAGAAGATTTAAGAAGACAGCCAAACGATCAATCATACAATTATTAAAGCCACCTATTTTTTAACCGGGGGACCAAGTGTTTGTAAATAGTTTTGTCAGCATTTGGCATATGCCCTGCTTTGGAGGACCATACCTAGTAGAGGGGGTCAATCCCACTGGCGTGAAAATCCAAGGAAGAGGAGCTTGGCTGCATCTGAATGACATAAATCCTTACAAAGGAGAGACCCTTACCCCTCTGGCATCCATTGACAGTGAAGCAATAGAAGAAGTTACTTGAATGCTGACCCAATCGGCTACCAAGATCCAACAAGAACGGATGGAATAAAGACAATTTGAATTTCTGAAATATTCACAAGTTTAAAGAGAAATGAACAAAGTTTGCAGGATTTACAGAATTATTCCTGATAGATTAAAGAGACAATGGGCCTCATTATGAGGTTGCAGGTAGCCTTGCCGGTTCTACTGGCAAGGCTACCTCCAAACCCGCATCCGGGTCCGTCACCCACGAATGGGCATTTACTGGGCTATTCCGGCCCAGCTGGACCCGTTAATTGCTCTTTCACAGGAGCCGTGCCCGGTACATCCCCATTCCCATTTTAGCCCCATAGGGCTCAATGGGAATGGGGAGGGTGGTAGCACCGGTACCATTAATAACAGTACCGGTGCTACCATCATGTTCTGCTTGCGGGTGCCGGTACAGCCAACAGGTCAGACCTGGTGGCTGTAAGGGCACCGGCAAGCAGAACTACTAGTATGGCAGTATGGTAGCAATGGTGCCGGTAGCGATACCGGCACCATTGTTGCCTTACCGCCATACTTGTAATGAGGCCCATGTTTCGAAAACAGAAAAAGAAGAACACACAGCACTTTATTTTGCCTATAATGCTACACACAGGTGTGCATGCAGTTTTCACTTATATACTTCAGTCCTATCCAGGCCTGGTGAGATGAAACATTGACATTGTCACCTATTTTGGAAATCCTAAAACAGCCTTTTTATTCAGGATCATCATTGCCATATTATTACAATTTTTACATATTATTACAAGGTCTGATTGTTATAAAGAGTAACAGGAATTAAACTTTGATAGCAGAGAATCAGAATTTTCCAGTTTGTGAAAGACACATTCCTAGCAAGAAGACCCTTTAATATACAAAATGCAGTGAGACATATGAATTATTTTGCAATCTTTGTTGTGGCTATGTTTTGTAAAATGTGCAGTTTTTATTTCCTTATTCTTACAGAATATCTCCAAATGTTGTTTCACAATACAGATGGAGTGCTTAGCAATGAGACATCTATTTTGATTGCTAATAAAAGCACAAGCGACATTTTCCCTGATATCACCAAACAAATTATTCGACTTAAGAGGGACATTGAAGAAGATCATGGCAATGTAAATACATATCTTGATAAACCAGCACATTTAAAGAATAACATGTGGTTTCAGCACATTAATGAAGTGGGCAGAAGAACATCAGATGGGAACTGCTATGTATTTTCTCCCATTCCTTATGCCATGAGCACAGCCAGAACATTTATAACAAGAGAAATACCTACACATAATGCACGTGTCTCAGTCATCTAGCAGATGCTTACATAAAAATGAAGAAGCTGATAACAGAACCGAGCTGGAAACACAGAATGCTCCTGTACTCATTCAGTGGTCTGTGTGGAGGACAGATGAGGATTTTTGAACAAAAGAGCCTGGATTGTGCAGTCACACAGGAAACATAAGGAGTGCCAGTATGCTGGAGAGATCTCAGCTATTGGTATATGGACAAGTAGCCACCAGTACAGGATGGGAAGAAGGAATGATGGGATGCAGTGTGTATGTATTGATGATGCAAATAGTGAATGATGAACACCTTAAGGAATGGGCCAATTATTTGAAATTATTGACATGGGTTGAAAACGAAGCAGGACCTGTATCCATACTGCCAATGAAGAATGCAGCACTGGCTTTCAGAAACAGTAGTCTGACAGATAATTGATGTGCCATGAATTAATAGAGGAACTGCCATTCTAATGGATCACTATTGGCCCTGTGGATCCAAAGCTTATACAAAGCTTATTGTTCCTGCATTGGTGATCCCCCAAAGTGATCTCCATAGTGAAACATTTCTGAAAATGGATGCACATCAAAGGAAGAAGAGATCGCTCAATCTCATCCAACAGAAGAGAGAGAACAATTTTTCAGCAAAATCCAAAGACGCGAAGCATGACATTCCAGATGAGCACACATTGATTAGTAGAACAGCAGTGATATTTACATCTATATTCATGCTAGGAATTCAAGCTGTAGTAAACACCAAGTGGTTAGAAATCACTAGGTGGGAACTGCTACAAACAATTAACACAACAATACAATTATTTAAATGTGATTTGAGAAATATTGAGGGCCATCAGACTCATGACCCTCCAGAACAGGTATGCCCTGGACTTAATTGCAGCAATGGAAGGAGGCATGTGCACCAAGATCGAGCCTTTTTGCTGTACATTCTTACCTGCCCATGATGGTGAAAATAAACCCAAAGAGGAGCAATAACTATTCCTTCAACTCTGTATACGAAAATGGTTGAAGAAGTAGATGGGCTTTCGTCTCAATTCTCGCAGGTTCCAACCTAAATGGCAAATGCCTTCAAACTCTTTAGAGCAATACTAGTGCTAGTGTTGCTGGGATTCTGTCTTATTAGAATAATTATAAGACAATGCAAGAAGAGAGCAAAGAAAGCTATTGGGATGAATAGAATGCTTGATGTAAATGCTGTGACTGATGAGCATACACAGACAGATAACACCACCTGTGAGCACCTGAAAGGAAGTTCCTTGTCACCCCAGGAACAAAGTTGTATTATAACAAGGACCATAAGAATTATGTGGGATGTTGGGTGTTCTGACAACCGACTGGGGAGTGTTGCCATATGACTTGGAGTGTGGATGGACATATAAAGAATGCATGTGACCTGAGGTGAGAGACACAGATACAGGTTTCGTAGAAACCACAGTTTGAAGAAAAGGTGAAGAAAATTGAGGAGTCGGTCGAGGACTTGACCAGAGGCGAAAAAATAGAGAGGCAGATGTACACATCATCTACAGAGCCCACCCACTCAACTCCATCATTCTGGAAGAACAGCAAGAAAGCTCTGTGCATGACACCTGGTATTATCCCAATACCACATTGAAGGTATGACAGACGTTATAAGCTCAGACAACCGTATCGAATGTACCCTCAAACTGAAATGGTAGACATGAGTTTGCAGACACCAATGGACATAGAAGAACCATAAGTAATGTTGGACAGAAGAGAAGTGGCATCACAAAGAGAGAGAGATACACAGACAAACTGAATCTGATGAATGGATGTCCAAGGAATGAAGGATGTAATTGAAGCAATGAATTAAACATATATGTGAATATGAAAAAAAAACATATGCACGTATTAGATAAGTGACAAGAGATGTATTAGATGTATATACGTAGAAATGCATGGTAGGTAAGACAACATAGAAGCCTGCTAAAGTAGGAAATACAACATAAGTAAAGCAGCCATGTTGAGAAAATGGATGTTGCCATCGTATAATAGTAAGCAAGAAATCATGAGGAGAGAGACCAAGGCTGCAGAGCTAACAGGTACTAGAATTCAGCTTTGTGCGAGACCAATGGATATTTGCTTTCCTTAGGCTCAAGGGTGCCACAGCATGAAGCAACTGCGAGAAACAAAAGGAGTTGAAGAGGATATGCCATATACGTAAAACATATTTATCTTAGATTAATTAAAGGAGCAAATAATTATGAGTGGCAAGTATTGAACAAACAAAGATGCAGAAAGTGCATGCAGGATGGAGCAAACAAGTCTCTGAGGGCAAGAGGAGTAATAACACCCAATATAATTGAATAAAATCGCACTAAATAGAAGGACAACATGGACAAAATCATGGTCTCCTCACACATGGTGTAAGACCAGAAAACAAGGCCTATTCATAAAGCTCCAGACAAAGATAGCAATGTACCTTCACTCCCTTGAATATTCCAGAGAAGAGAACAGCCAGCAAAGTCAACTACAAACAAGTGTGAGTCTAGAAATGACCCTCCCATAGCATGGGCAATGTATTTTGTTGGCCGAAGACCAACCGCCTCATATATTCGGTATTAGTAATACAGATTCATAAGCATGACCACAGTACGTCCATTTTGACGGAATAGAATTTGCCATTTTGTTTAAATTTCGTTTCTTACTTTCTGTTCAAACTGCTTTGCTGCAAGCTTATTCTATTCCATTATTTCATTGTTGCTCATGCATAGAGCAAGGCCAGAAGATACATGTTGACACACAAAGCAGGGAATCCAGACAGCAATGCCCGGTCTCCTGACTCACAAGTCCTTGGAAGTAAGCAACAAGGCATTTAATCACTACGCAGGTGCCAGCTAGTCCCGCTGATGCGGTAGAAATGGTAGGAACGAACAATTAATGGCTTAAATTATGCTCTCTTTTATGGCCCCCCTTCACTGAGCCCTGTAGAGCGAGTTGACCCCTAGCACACAAATAGAAACTGTAAGATAGCAAGGCCTGGAATGTGTCTCTCCCCTGCACGCAGCTTGCTTGAAAGAACAGGAGCAGTGTGTTCCCTAAAACAAAGAATCATTTATGCAAGTCCGCAGATTGCAAACTGTTGCTAAATGAATGTCTGAAGGTGTCATATTTGTCACAATTGTCAATAATTTAATCCATTTCAAAGGAAATACATTATGTGCGGTATTGAACATGTCATTACTGATAGTGAGATGTTTGTTTTGTATATATGTAACGGTTGTAAAATGTTCACTCTCTTGCATCCCTCGGGGTCTGGAGACACACGTTGCGGGACGTGAGACCCAGTTGGCCAACTGAGACTATTTGCTTTGCAAAAAACCCTAGCTTTTGGGAATTGAACCTCGTGTCTGGCGTATCAGTTTGTGTGTGGTGATTGTGACTTGTTTCCATACGCGAGGGTCCCCTAGGGGCCCCATCACAAGAAGCATTGACTTATGGCCGAACTGATGAGTGATGGTAAGCGAATTAGCTAAAAAAGGAAGTTGTCTGCTGTTGTTTCCCTGCACCTTGGTTTTGTTTCCTATGTGCTGCTAACAAGCCAAATGTCCAAGGTTGGAAGAGAGTGCCAACCAATCATGATGGTCTTTGTAATGGTGTACCATACATTGTTGCAGAAGCCCATCCCCTGCTGGCATTATGCTATTATCTGTAGTTTACATAGTTATATGTGGTGCAACGTGTGCTTACTAGATAAGGGGCAGCCAATGGTGATATTAATACTTATATGAACTATAGATATATATGTTCCCCTAACCAATCCATCCACACAATAGGTGTTATTGTTTGCCACAAACGATCATGCCCTAGCTGACGTACATGGTTTTTAGTGATTACAATGAGAAAAAAAGGATCATCAAACCAAACCATAAAAAAAAACATCTAATGCCAAAACATCGACAGGCTATCTTTTACATGTAAAAGTG
This sequence comes from Ambystoma mexicanum, assembly GCF_040938575.1. Taxonomy (NCBI): domain Eukaryota; kingdom Metazoa; phylum Chordata; class Amphibia; order Caudata; family Ambystomatidae; genus Ambystoma; species Ambystoma mexicanum. The sequence continues at coordinate 554,263,808 of NC_090939.1, forward strand.
CCTTTCTATCTAAACCAGTCCATCGAAAATATAAATGGAATGGTTTCAATGGAAATGCTCTTTTACATGTAAAAGATAGCATTTCAGTGCTATTTTCTGTAACTTTAAAACATTACATGGAACTGTCCAGTGCTGAAATTACAGCACTGGCCAGCTCTTTGTAACATTTCTTTTTGTTTTGTATATTGTGGGGGTCCCCCCAACACCCCTAACCAACCGCCTAACCCTAACCCTAATATAAGCCTTAATCTAACCCTAGCCCCAACCCTAACCCCTAACCCTAATGTAACCCTTAAACTGAACCTAGGACCAACCCTAACCCCTAACCCTAATGTAACCCTTAATCTAACCCTAGCCCCAACCCTAACCCTAATGTAACCCTTAATCTAACCCTAGCCCCAACCCCAACCCTAACCCTAGTCCTAACCCTAAACCTACTGTAACCCTTAATCTAACCCTAGCCCCAACCCTAACCCCTAACCCAAACCCAAGCCCTAACCCTAACGTAACCCTTAATCTAACCCTAGCCACAACCCCAACCCTAACCCTAACGCAAACTCTAGCCCTAACTATAACCCTAACCCTAACCCTAACTCAAACCCTAGCCCTAACACTAACCCAAACTCTAACCATTTCGATACTACCATCGAATTATATGCAACGAATGGCATTTAGTTGCTTATAATTCGATGCTATGGTGTTCGAGGCTATGGTGTTCGATGGATTGAACGGATACCAACGTACATCGAGGTATAAAGACTTTTGTGTAATGGAAATGCAATGAGATTGTGTGAGCTACAATCTGTTCGTTCGACAGGTTTCCCAACTTTTTTGCATTGATAATAAAATAGTATTTTGCCATATTCCTTGAGTCTGTCTAGTTATTTGGGCCTGAGATAATTTATTTGGTAAATTTGGTATTTATTTGCTACTGCACAGTGTGTATGTGACAATGGTTTACTTACAACACAGGTCCCCCAGTGAGGTGCATTATGAGCCATTAGATGCCAACAAATCATACGCATAATGATCAACATTGTCCCCTGCAGGGGATTTCAATGATTATTTCAGCCATCCTGTTGCTATTCATGTTCAAGCTGCCAAAAAGTGAGTTTTCTCCCCAAAAAGATGATGAACCTTCCCAGTACAACTACATTGTCAAGGTCAAATATGCCCGGATAGAGAGAAATATAGCAGCAGCAAAGAAAATAATGTGCCACACAAGATACATCATACATTGGAGACATCTGCAGGATGGATCAGGTAAGCCCAATGAAAAAAAGAGAGGTCCCAGGGAAGCAGCAAAAACACAGAGGATGGTAAACAAAAGCAATGGGGAGACAAGTGAGAGGATGCAACAATCATTGCACATTGGTCAGCATCAGAGAAGGGGAAATTCTGGGCACTACCAAAGACAAGTGCATCAAATGTTGCCATTGTTATGTGTTGATCAATCAACAATGCCCTGAAAAGGGTGCTAATGTGCTACATCGCTGCATTTGCCTTGGGAGCACTGAGAGGAAACGCTACTTTTCAGGTCATGTTTAAGAGGACACTGCCTTCATTTTATACTTTACTGTCTAATCCTTGAGGTGTCAAAATCATACAGAGAATGGCTCTAAGTGTACATTTGTGTCAAGAATGATGGAAATACTTTCAGTTGTATAGAAATGAGTACCCCTCTTAATATTGCTGTGCTAAAGATTTCTTTGGGTTCGTCTGGATAGCCACATCATTGCAAGACATTGTTAGTAGTTGGGTGGCTTGTGAATGTGTCCGAATATGTCCCTTCTTCATTCCCAGGTTGACTAAGACTGAGTACTCTTACATTTGGAATAATCACCTGTTATATTACAGCACACTGGTGCTCATTCTGAGTCATGCACACAATTACATGGATGTTGGAAAACATATGGATCACACTCTGCATGTTTTAACACATATTTGTCATTTTGGCACAGATTCCCTACACAGACTATGACATGTGTGCTACATGCAAATTATCCATCGGTGTTGCACCTGCACAACAATGTTGATGCAAGTAGAAAAGCATATATCCCTGCACATGTTGCCTGCTCTTTTGCAAAATAATGAAGGTCAGCAGAAGGGGTTCATTTAATATATACACCCCTGTTCCAAAAACTGCATAACCTTTGATATCTTGTCCTGGTGGCGCACTAAAATGTTAATGTAAACCATACCCATGTTATGTATTGTGGCCAGTATCTCTCAGAGTTATCCCAGCCACATTAAATTGATTTTGCACATGTGTCAGCCTTGCAGGCCCAGTTCAGCTGTGTAAGGAGTATGTGTATTCCTCCCAGACAAGGCCCACCCCTGTCCACTAACAGGACTGTAGATTTGGGGGATTGCTTCTATTTGGTTTTCTGTTGTTGTTTTTTGTGTGGTTTATTTAAAATCTTTCATATTTTCCAACATAGAACGAACAAAGAACATATAGAATAATTACGAATTTCATTAAACAATTCATCCTCAATCCTTACAAATATCACTCATACAATTTAATTTAAAAATACTAAACAAAAAATGGTGACCCTGTACAATTCCCAGAATTCCACCAAAATTAGAACACACATGTCCATCTGGATCCTTATTGCAAGTTAAAACAATTACTAAAGAAATGTAGTCACAGCAAAGATCAAAGAATATTTTTGCCCATTAGGAGCATATACAACCATTCGTCAGCCAAAAGTGTTTTAGTATACATAATCACCTATATACTGGGCTTCATTACAAAGTTGGAGGTAGCCTTGTCGGTAAAACCGACAAGGCTACCTCCAAACCTGCAACAGTAATTGCCCTTCCACAGGTGCCGGAATCGGGTGATCCCAATTCCCATGTGAGCCCCATAGGGCTCAATGGGAATGGGGATACCTGTAGCACAGGCACGGTTCATTACCGTGCCGGTGCTACAGGCAAGCTGTGCTAAGGGTGTCTTTCATTCCGCCAGGTCAGACCTGGTGGAATGAAAGGCACCCGCAAGCTCAACTCGGAGTTTGTCGGACCGGATACAACGGTACCAGCAGGGCTCAAGTCAAGGGTACACGCGGGGGACGGAGTCCACCCACTTTTTTCAGTGGGGGCACTCAGTCCCCCCCAGCTAAAATGAGAAACATTGAATGTCCTTTTTGAATTTATGAATTAAAGGCAATCTCGGGGATCAAACCACTGTTGGCAGATTTCTAGGCCAGACACTTCACCACTAAACTATACAAACCGGTGAAAAATGACCGACATCTAAAGGTAAAAAGTCTCATTTCGGCACAGCAAGTCCCAGGGAAAACATTTATATTGGTTCTTGGAGTTTAAAAACATGCACACCTTTTAATGATTTCAAAAACACAATTAGAAGAAAATATCCTCTCTTGGTTTTGTGCGTGTGTTGATTTTATGAAAGGCAACTGTCATTCGCCCTGTTCAATTTGGGTGGTGATGCAAAACCAATTTAATGAAATGTGCACATTTCACCTTGATATGCTAATTTCTGGTGACATCACATCCCACTGTGTTTGTTGAGTCCCCCCACTTTATTCTTTAGGACTTGACCCGTGGGTACCGGTAAGCTTACCAGTACCATTGTATCCGGACCGGGAAACTCGTAATGAGGCCCACTGTGTTCGTAAAGATGTCAAACCTGAACACATCACAATTAAATGTTTCAGGTTTTCAATTACTCCTACCTTGAACAAATCCCAAAAGCCCAAGGACTGTCACATATACTTCGGTTCATTCGGACCCCCAAGTCAACAACAGAGTTCACATGTTCCAAGATCTTCTATCCTACATGCCAATTGAACATGCATTTCTGTTTACCTTCAAGTGTGGTCAAAATCAATATCTTGGATTTCTTGACATTTATCCTCAAGTCATTTCCCACCATATAGTCTTGAAGAGCTTCCAACCAAAGCTGTAAGCCTATGGGCTTTTGGTCCATAAGAATCAAAACGTCCGCATAGAACACCCAGGGGATGGGCGGGACAAGGCAGTAACAAACTCCTGAGTGCAGCTCAGGTCAAATAAATAAAGATTAAATAAAGAAGGCGCCAACGGGCATCCCTGTTGCAACCCTCTGAAGGTGTTATTTTTTTTTTTTAAAAAGTCCTTTGGTGTCAATCTGATCTGCATTGACATTGAGGAATACAGGTCTTTTTTTTTGCAAACCCTGCTTGGTGGGGATCAAAGTGACCAGCTGCAGATACCCAAGAAATCAATTGATGTAAAAGCACTGAAGCAAATAACTTTCCTAGAATGTTCAAAAGCGTGATAGGGTGTAATTTTTTGGATCCTCCCAATCGCCCTTTTTGAAAATGGGTATTATTAGGGCTGTCTTCCAACAGGTAGTCAACTCTCTCTCTCTCAGTACCTGTTGGAACAATAGATAGGTAAATTCTGCCCATAGGGTTGGAGCTACTTTGATCAAACTATTTGTAAGCCCATCTGTCCCTGGAGTCTGTGAGGCATTCAACCTTGTAATTAGACATTCAATATCTACCCTGTCAAAACCAAGGGACCAGGCCCGACTCCCCACTGAATCTTCTTTCTCTTTTACATATTTAATCAATGCAAAAATGACTCTAAAATGATTAACCCATTGATCTTCCAATATGGCATTTTATAACAATGCCTTCTTGGAAGTTCCATTGTTATTAATTAAATTCCAGAGGTATTTAGGTTTTTTTTGCAAATAGCTTTCAGCATCACCTCTGCCTCGTGCTGTAGTCTTTGGCTTTTAAATGTGATGAGCCCGTTTTTGTAGTGCTGCTTTCTCTTCCTAATCTGTTCCTTACCAGAAAACATGGGTACTTTTTTTTACTTTCTGAGGTTTCCTTTCATCTGCTAACTCCTCATTATACATGTATTTTTTCTGGAAATCTGGTATCTTCTGTTTCCTATTGATTGTTTCGAAATCAAGAAGTAATGGTACTTAGTTTACCATTTACTCATCGCAGGCTGTAGCAGTCCTATCTCTTGAAACAATATCAATCACATCATGCAGCTTGATCATAAATCTGTTTCTCCCTTGTGAGATTCAAATATTGTCCTCAACTACAAAGTTATGTTCTCTAGCAGTACCCTTCCATGTAATTTTCACAAGATTATGATCAATCATCTTCATAGGGACCACCACAAATGAATCTACCAATGGTAGTTGACTTCCTGATACAAAAAAGTAATCAAGGGTGGCATTATGGTGACCTCGAGACCAGGTAAACCTTCATGGGATATCCCCCCTGCCTTACCATTCAACAAAAGGAAGTTCCTGGCTTCCAATTCGTGCAACCATAGTGCCGCCCTCTCTTGCAAGGGAGTAGTAGTTAATTTCAAAAGCCTCAATTGATTACCCTTTCCACTTAGATCTCCACAAAGCATAACATGGGGGTCATTCAATTATATGCAGCATTCATCTATCAAATCCATTACACAGTCAATCAAATGTGTACAAGATATACTTACAGGGTTCCAGTAAAAACTGAATAGTACACCCATGTGTTTTTCTTTCCCAAATGATTGGACAAGATTTCTGGAATTAAGTTTTGATTGCATGGATTTGGATTCTTAAATTTGATTACCCTTATCCCCTGATTTCTTTGATCAATGTGAGGAGACCAGAATATGATCTTCCCATAAGTCCTTTATTTGCTGTATTTAAAAATGCAGAGAAACCATCACATATGGGCATAGACTGCAACCAGGTTTCTTGAAAACACAATAAGTCAAAAGAATCAAGGGCCAGATTCCCACTGTTGAATAGATGAAAGAATCCATGGGTCCTCCAACATCTGACTTACCCATCTATAGGGCCATCTAAAGCCTCACTCTAGTTGTTACTTAAGAGGAGAAGTACCTTTGAGATCCATGTCCAATCCTGAGACTTCCTTGCTGAAGGCGGAGGAAGAGATCCCCCAACGACCAGCCTCTCCTGGACTTTGGGGCAAGAAAAAGTCACTGTTAATGGTTCAATCAGGTTTTTATTCGGTCTCAGGTGGTTTCCCTCAGCGTTATTCCGATCTGCTGTAGGAATCATAGTTTCAGGTTCTTTAAAGGCTCTCTTACACAGCAACTGGCTGGTTTCCAGCATAACAATTCTTCGCTCTATTCAAACCCTAATGGTAGAAATAGTGCAGAAGCTTCTAGCAAGGTATTTTTTATAAGGTTAGATATTAAATGTAGGCAAGCCCAATCCATTCATGACTCCTTCACAAATTCGTCCAATAGAATATACTCAGTATCAATAAAGTGTAATTTTGGAATTTGATGTAATAAACACAAAACATTCCTTCTATTTAAAATTAGCCCATCATCTGAAAATAATAAATGGTCTAGTGATAGTGTTATTCCCCAATTCTTTTGTTCTCCTTTTTGTGTATTATACTTTAATTTGTAATCTAGATTGACACAGAGGGATATAACATTAGGTGATCTTCCCCTTTTCTTGAACAGAACAGTTACGCGCCAATGGTCGGCAGTGTTCAGCGATTATGAAAGAAATATCTTGAGGTATTAGATTTAACTTTCTTATCTGGATGAGTGTTCTTAGGTTTCTTCTTTTGCTGTGCCTCCTTAGACAAGATCTTTTTATTCGGTTTGGCAAAATTTTTAAAAGTTCTTTATAGGTGCATGTGTTTACATTGGGAGATCTGGGGAGCCTGTGACAGTCAGAGGTTATTCATCAAACACTACTGTACGTACTTCAGGCCCCCATTTAGATCTTCGGTAGCCTACCGTACCAGACCACTTCCTTCAACATTTTCCCTTTTCTGGTTGACCTAAGATACAGTTGCTACATTCTTAACAGTATCCCTTATTTTGCCAACTTTCTTAGGCACCTGTTTTTCATGGATGACATGACCAAAAGCGGATGCTCCAGATATCGCGCCACTGTCACTGGGAAATACATATCCTTCTTGGGCCTTCGGGTTCATACCCAAGGACCCTGTTTCATAGCTAGATCCCAACCATTTTAATGATTCCATTACAGCATCCATAAAAAGGTTTTTGTCCATTGCCTCACCTCTTGCCAATTTGCATAGTCGTCCTTGCCGTTGGTAGGAAAGCTCAGCCTCATGATACATTCTTGATTGAAAAATTGAAGTAAAAGATTTGATGAAAATCAGCTTCGAATGAATCATAGCGAGTAGAGTCGCCTGGGCCTTGAAACTGTGATTCATGGCCTCATATAATTTAAAGAAAGGGGCCAGCGAGATTGTAAGAGATGACATTATATTATTTTGAAATTGAAAAGCCACTCCTCCTGGAAGGTGCAGGTCCAAAATTCTTGTATTCAATGTGAAAATAGAGTCATTCGGTGTTGATGGAGTTGAAGAAGAAGAGGAGGATGCATAATCCGCCCTCTGAGATTCAACAGGAGAAGCTGATACCACAGGCCGTAATAAAACCAAGTGATTTGTTATGTTTTCTAACCCAGCCTGCAGTGAGTTTATAAAAAGTGGGTTCAGGCAGGAGTTTGACCAGAAATACTTAGATGGTTATGGCCAGGGGTATTTCGGTCCAGAGGTCCCATTGCAAGCAGAGGACCAAGTAAGGGGCCATCAATTGACTCCCCCTCCTTCAACAAACTCACCACTCCCTCCTTGCTCACTATTTTGCTCACTATTTTGCTCTGCAATTGTTCCTGGGCACAGAGAAGATTGGATGCTGAGGGTCTAGGAACGCTTGTCCAGTTTTGTTCAACAACATGGCCCCTCTCCGTCCTATCAAATTCCAGCATATGTACAACTCCCAACAACTCATTTCCCAATATATCAGCATCCAGTAATTTTGCATCTGTTAAGTCTGCGGTGGTAGTGGAGGTTTTCTGTGAGTGCGATTGGGGCAGGAAATCTGGCAACAGTTTATCAATTGGTATTGGAGAGCTCACTTCAAATTCCATCATGACAGCGGGCATAGAAGCGTCCTGCAGTCTCAATTGCCGCTTAGTGCGTGGTCCGCCCGATTCCATATTTCTTACCACAGAGACCAGGTTTCACACACAAAAAAGATCTCTTAAGAAAGGAAAAAGCCCACCTTCATCCTGACTGAAGCCAGAATAAAGTCTCCTCATCGAACTCACGCGCCAGCGCTACATGCGCTGGATAGCTTTTAAAGGCAGGTTGAGGTCGTTAACGGGGCAGCAGCACAAAAGGCACTCACCGCAGTAAAGGCACAAGCACATCTGTGTTCTTTGAAAGCTGAAGCCAGACTGAACTCTCCTCGCTGAACTCACGCCTTCTATTTGTTGCTTTCTAGGAGCAGGTAACACCCTTTCCCCCAGGTCAGCCACTTCACAGGATGCTGGCCTGGAAACATGATTTAAAGGGCACACCCATTCACGAAAAGCGAGGCCTCACACCAAGGGCTGCATTTCTAAAGGCCTGTCTTTCTATCGAGAAGGAAAGGGTGCTCTTAGCATAGGCAGGGATATATCTGCACAGTTTGGGAAAAATGTCACCATTTTGATTCTCTCTGCCTCTCTTTCTCTTTTCTTTCCCCTCCAGTTCCTAGGGGGAAAAGCACTTTGGGTGTGACATCATAAGGGCAAAGTCCACACAATTGAAAAGCAGGGATTGGACCCCTAAAGCAGGCTAGCTTTAGCCCAATCACCTGGGGGCTTTTTCCTATAAAAGGAGGGGTCCACACCACCTTTAATTCATCTTGAATCTTCTTGTAGCATCTTTGAATCACCATTTCAGAATATGTTGTTGGCCCCTTCCACGGCAGATGCAAGCTCAGCCGCGTAACTATCCCAGGGATCATTGGGGGTGAACTGTAACTGAAACAGGACCTGCCTCTCTGCCAGTCACAGCGGTACACAGGACCTCACTGTGTTGTAGGACTGCTGCAGTAGTGTGCCAGCCTTCTCCATGTTTAGGAGCATGAGAAAATGACTCATCTTGTCCCTGAGGCAAGACAGCCGGAATTCTAGTGTTTTCTTCGTTCAACTGCTTGGAGCATTTTCCGAAAGTTGTTCAAAACACTTGAACCAGCGGGACCCACCACTGCTGCCATTTGCTCTCTGCCGATCTTCGCAAAGTGCCAAGAAGTCCCGTTCATCGCTGATGAACCACCAAGTACTGCAAAGAAAGTACTAGTGACTGCTAACTGCGCAGTAGTCCATCATTGGGCCCTAGAGACTGGTTATGCCACTTTGAACACTTTTTGCTCACTAGTACATATCATTTTTCAAGATCATTGTTGCTTTTGTGTGCCTTTCACCCCTGCTTCATTACTCCGAGTGCTGCATATACTGTCTTTGCTTATTTTGTGTTCTTTACTCCAGGTTTGGGTTTTGTGCAGTGTTTTTCTAGTTAGTATTGTACATTGCGTGTCTCATTACAGTATATAATTTTATAGAACCTTGATTGGACATTCCTTTATTCTGGACTGTTATACTTTGCTGTTTAGGTTGCTAATGAGTGCCATTCACATACTTATTAAGAGTATAGCCTTCCCTCAGCCCATGTTCTCACAAAAGGAGAAAAGGTATATCTATTTACTGTTCCAGTTTTTCCTTTATGATTGTGTTGGCTCTTGGTTTAAAGAAGCATGAGGGCTGAGAGGATGTCTTACCCTCTTCTCATCCTTGTACTCCTGCAGTTCAGAAGTCAATTTGTCACATACCTTCCATGGGTGTGCAAAAAGCATCTCACAGCGTGCCTTGAGATGCTGCTGATTCTCCATTTCATCCTTGAATGTATGGGGTGAGATGCAGTTCCAACAATATCTAGTTCCACTGGCCACAGTGGCATATGGTTTCATCTACCATGGTTGTATTATCTTCTTGCCCCCTGTACTTGAAAATGTAGTCGTCCTTCCATTGAAGAGCATACCCATGAGTCCCTTCTCTATCATGTCTGTGCAAATTGCCTGTATTGTGGGTTGTTGATCTAGTTTCTGAAGCAGGAGAGAAGTGTAGTCCAAGATGTTGTGGAGGTCCTGCTGCTTGTTAATTACCCATATGAGTCCCACAAAAGTGAGCAAAGGATCGATAGACGGCAGTGGCTCCATGAGAAAAGGGGAAGTATGCAGCTCCCATGTTTTAGAGGAACCAGAGACATATTGTGCTTGCATCTATTTTGCTGCACAGACACCCTGCAGAAAGTTTTCTTATACAGCTATTTCTTAGCAGGGCAACCAAAAGACATATTATGGTTATAGGTATTGTGTAGGAGGGAGACACAGAGAAATGTATATTGATGCAACTATAGGGTAATAGAGAGCGCCATACAAATATGATTGCAGTTAATGGGTAGTAGAGATCCGAATGAAACTGTGAGGTTTTATATATTGTGTGTTATGGAACCCCATATAGATATGCAGAGTATGGAGATCTTGTGCATTGGGGAGAGGACCCAAATGTATCTTGACCTGGGCCGGGGAAGCTCCATGCAATGACCAATTTCAATCAGAGTTCAAGAAAAGCATGGGTAGCACTGCCAATATCCTGATGTTAAGTGATCTTAAAAGCAAAACGATGGAAGGAGGCCCTAGGCTATACATGGCCTTCATAGACTTCACACAAGCCTTTGACAGAGTTGACAGGTGCCTCCTATGGAACAAACTGGAAGCCTGGTCCTGTCCTAAAGACATTTTGGAACCCAACAGAGCCCTCTACACCAACACCACTGTTAGAGTTTGACTAAATTGTAAAGGCTCTCTGTCATCTACCATTGCGACTCATAGAGGAGTTAAACAGGGGTGCCCGTTGGCCCCCTCAATCTTCTTGGCCTACCTTGGAGACTATCAGTCATCAGAAGCCTCAGTTAGATATTTTCCACTGAAGCTAGGCTAACAAAGAATTAGTAGGCTACTTTATGCTGACGATCTAATCGTAATTGACCAGACGCCATTAGAATTACAATGTCAACTTGACAACCTTTTGTCATACGTAACTACTAACAACTTGGAAGTAAAGAAGGAAAAAACTAGAATAGTAATCCTAGAAAGAACAGCCAAGAAACCAGACAAGACCAAATGGTACTATCAATCATCTGAGATCGAAAAAGTACAAAGCTTCAAATACCTGGGCATAATATTGGATAGTTCCAAGAAAGAATTAGCCATGCAAGATTTCCTCAGTTCAAAAATCAGGAAATTGGCAACCCAAGGCAAAGCAATCGACCAAAAATGTGGTCGCTTCTCAACAATTCCTGCCATAAATTTTTACAAAATGAAAGCAGTTCCATCAATAACTTATGGAGCGGAAGCCATGTTACTGCTACCGACTGAAATATGGCCGAAACTGGAAGCATACTATTGGAGAACAGTTCTTGGCTTACCTATTTCTAAACCAGTAGCGTTGATCCATAGAGAACTGAGCCTTCTGTCCTTACAAGGGACTATGAAGCTACCCACGAGCCCATTGCTCTACAGACTAATAAAATTAGAGTTGGCAACAGACACAAATAAGATGCTACAGACCTGGAGGAAAGACATACTAGCCCTTTTGAAATCAATCGAGAGCGACGAGGAGGAACTGGACCAAAATCTGACAAAGATTCAGAGGAAAATCAAAGAAATAGATTGGATTCAGACTCTGTCAAAAGCCTCTGAAAACAAACTAACTCTCCATCTGCCCCCAAATATAAAGAAATTGAATGAACCTCAGATCTACATTAAACAATTTCCCAGTAGGCAAGCTAGAAACTGCCTTTTAAGAGCGAGGCTCCAGCTTCTTCCAACGAACGAAATCAAAGCTATCAGAGGATTATCAGACTCAAGCGACTGCAGACTTTGTCGAAAGACAAATTAAAAGGAAACAGTATGCCACCTTCTTCTCAGATGCACAGAAACGAAAAAAATGAGGACATCTTACATGCAATATTTTGCGTCTGACCCTTCGTTGGAGTCTGAATATTGTTGGTGGTCTAGGATGATCAGCGATGACAAACCAACGTGGCTTATGGCAACATCAAAAATACTCCAACATGTGATGACCCAATTGGAAAAGTCTTCCTAAACTCTGGAAACTGCTAAATTGAACAACAAGAACAATGCTAAAGCCTTTGTCTCCCCTACATTACCCCACGTAGAGATTCCATCTTGAAAGTGGAGCAATGAGAAAGGGCAGATTTTCGGCTGAAAAACCCAGTTAACCATAAGAAAAACTGAAAGAAATTTATCAGAGCCATAGAAAAGTTTTGTAAAAATCATTTATTTGATTCAAACAAAAAATAAATAAATAAATAAATAATGTATCATGTTTGTGACTCCCGTGTAGCAGGGTGAGCAACCACATCTATCTGTGTGAAGCTCTGCCAATAGCAGTGAAAACCTGAAAATATATCATGTGTATTGCTCTCATGGAGAAAGACCAACTGGGTACATTTTCATTTTCTTTAGCTCTTGGGGGGAAAACAGGAAGAATTGTCATATTTGGGGTTCGTATGGAAACAAATGATCTTGTGTAGTAAGGAAAATCTAAAAATATGTCATGTTTGTGACTCTTGTGTAGAGAAAGTTTCATGTTTGCAGCTTTCATTGTTGAAGGGGAACAAAACAAATGTCCATGTGTGTGTCTTTGTTGTAGATGGGAGTTCCTGAACAAATCTCATGTTTGTGGATCTTGTGTAGCAATGGAAACCTGAAAAAGATCATGTGTGTTGCTCCTGTGCACCATTGCACTTCAAGACATTGACTCTATGAAGCTCTGACATAGCTAGGAGAACTTTAAATATACACGTTTGTGGTTCTCGTGCAACCGGGAAAATGTGAAATACGTCATGTTTGTTGGATTCCGTGTAGCACATTTAACCAGAACAATTCTGAGCCTTTTTTGTTGAAGGGAGAACCTAGTGTATACTCACATTTGTTTTTGATAGTCGTATTGGAAGGTGCATCTCTGTGCATTACTTTAGTTTTAAAATAGCAGGGGGATCATTCAAGCTCAACATGGTAGCAGCACCAACAGGGGTGGACTGGGAACCAAATGAGGCTCTGGAAATGCTTTTCACAGTGGTCCCATATTACACATTTTCAACAAGACCAACCCTTTTCCTAAGGGAAACATTTGGAAATACCACACAAAAGAGACCCAGGGTTAAGAGGCCTACCAGGAAATCTCCATATTTCCTGAGAGACCAGTCCACCCCTCAGCACCAACATCAATAACACTGCATAAACAGTATGTTCCCACTAAGTAATTAGATTTATTATCTTAACAAGAACTACCAAAAAACCTGTCTACTCTTCTAAGTGCATGTCTTGAAACAGAAAATAACATTTGAAGATAAGAGTAAGTGTGCTGGTTACAGCTTGGCACCATGACATAACTGTCTAAAAGCTACAGTATGTTCACCTTAAAGAATGCAGATTGTTTGAGACAGGGTATTTCAACGTTGTGTGCAGCACTACAACTTTTTTTAGACTGGATAAGTACAGAGTTGTTATATTGTAATCTTGTCTTGTCACTGGCCTGGAGTGTTTGCTATCAGAATGTTGATGTATGAATGAGCAGCTCAGTAGAATGTTGTGTGGATCTTGATTCATGACAATCTGTCCTTCGCCGACACCCGCAGAACATTCGACGACGTCATCACTTGCTCCACAGCGTTGGAGAGGTCGGACCTCGCTGGGCTTCCGATGCCAACCGCCATTTGTGGTTACGTTGCCAGCACAATCACACGGGAAACCCCTATGCTGAACATCCCATCCTCATCGCCAATGTTATAAATTTTCTTTGTAGTCACTCAGCTCAGCACTCAGATACAGACCAGCTGTGGAGTCTCAGATTGGTCCAGGTAGACTTTATTATACATTATGTAGAGTATGTACATAATCCTGTTACTCTCAAGTATACAGTGTATATACTTGAGAGTAACAGGATTATGTACATACTGTGACATTGATGACTGGACAGGGACAGGGATGGGTAAGTACATTACACAACAAAATAGCAGACCCACCGGCCATCCTACCATACCCAGCTCAGGCCCCAACTGACATGACACTCCTGTAATATTCACTCACAGATCCACACAACATTCTACTGAGCTGCTCATTCATACATCAACATTAGCAAGGATTCCAGGTCAGTAACAAGAAAAGACTACAATATAACATCTCCCTTTCATAGCAGATTAACCACAACATATAACATCTCCCTTTCATACCAGATCCAACCACAACAGGAGTGCAGCTTAAAAGTCAATAGCTGCTTTCATGAGTGTTGCTGATCAGATTAACTAGTACCCTAACCAGTACTGTAGTGTATCATCATAGGTACCCATGTGAGAAGCATCAAGAGATATGCACGGCCATCTGAGCTGCTTAAAGTCCACTGCACGTTGACTCATGCCCATAGAAGATCCATTACTCACTGAGGAGTGTGTCTCGTAATCATTAGACACGTTCAGTAGTGTGCAGAGAAGATAGCCCAGGTAATGGATTGAAGGAATTTCTTTTCAAAGACTGCAATTCGGTTGAGCACATTTGGTCAATTCGACCCAATTCGTATAGGCAATTCAGATGTTGCCCATCCTAGTATTCAGTGACAACAAACGTCATCTGCATGTATGCCACACTTTGAGACTCGCTCATTTGTAGTACTATTTACAACAATCATTGGCGTTGAAATGATATAAACACTGATAGGCACTGTTTGAGTGCACAGTTTGATGGTAGGGCTTAATTATAGTGAGCTCAAAGAGTTCCCATGAGAAGGTGTTTTGGGTGGGCAGGGGCAGTAACTGGGTGGGAATGGCCATAGAGATTAGCATTGTCATGGACAGTAACTGGGTGGGCAAATAACCAAAAAACACCTACAAGCATTGTGTCCCACCTCATTAGCCATTCCCCTCTGTACTCTAATACAATAGTTTCCACGTATAGATGGCGCTGATGTGCCACCTAACAGCCCGACTAAAAATGGCTCTTGTGTGGTACACTCAGTTACACACATTGAATGGTCATCTCCTGAACACAACATACTTTGGGTTACCCCCAGCCCTTAGTTGCACTGGCAGCAAGTAACACATGTGCATGTCATGGAAGGTGGACAATGGAATTCTTTCCTCCCTAGATCTATTCTAAAAACAAATAGCACATGCTGCCCACTCGGTTACAGACAATGAACAGTAATCTCCAACCCCTAACCAACTCTGAGTTGCTCTTCTATGCTAGTACTTACTGGCAACGCATGTCATAGGCATGCATGTCAGGCCAAGTGGTCACTGGGCTACTTCCCTTCTTTGTACGTTTTGCCAAAACGAATGCACAGCTGTTACGCAATCCGTTACAATACTGACATTGTAATCTTCTACCCTATATAACTATGGGATGTTCTCCTTCTTAGCATAATGCACAAAAAATCACACGTGTGTGGCACACTCATTTACATACACTGAATAGTAATCTCCTGACTCCAACATGCTCTGGAATGTTTTCCGTCCTGGTTTCAGAGGCACGTGTGTATGTCATATGTGGCGGTCGTTGGCATTCTCACCTCCCTAATAACATTCACAAAAAGAGAAGGTTGCTGTGTTGCGCGCTTATTTACAGTGACTGAATGGTAATCTCCACACAGCTCTGGTATTGTCAATTCCCTGATAAACACCATTGTCAAATGGGTGTATGTTGTGCTCCCTAATGCAACTCAAATGATCAGTCTGCCGTTTCCAAACTTGTGAGGCTGAACTGGCACAATCCAAACCGCCAGAAAACTGAAGGGAGTTCAGGAAAGTGTGTCCTGACCGAGGAAATTCGGACGTTTTGGAAACACTTCAATGTTAACTGGAATTATTCACGAGTTGTATTTATAGAAACCTTTACAGTGGGAGCTATTTTTACACTTTTAGTGAAATGAGGTTGGTGCCCCTCAAGTGCCTCTTTAACGTATGACCTTTAATGTCAATGATGTATTAGAATGGAAGCAGAGAACTTGTCGTTTGCATGTGTTTAGCCTATATCAGGGTAGAAAATAGTTTCTGTCATATTCCTGCTGCTATGGAAACAGGCATCATGGGATGTCGTCTAATAAAAACAATACATTCATGAGCACAATAAAAATGTTTAAAGGCTATTGCATTTCTGACAGCTATTTTATTTTGCCAACTTCCCACTTTTAGCTGCACGACTGCACATCGAGTCGGGCTGATATACAGTCATAATTTCGCAGCATATTATCAACAGTTCTGTGTTCGATGTTCATTTTTGGCAAATATGTCATGCAACCAAAAGCCATTTGCATGTTTAGCATCTCGGAGAAAATGTGAAGAGTCGTCGGGTTTAACGTGAAGGGTACATCTGCATCAACCCGTTTCATTAGAAATTTATATTTTTGTCTAACACAGTGGGAAGTCGTAATTTAGGAACATTTGACAGTAAAACGATCCAAGCATTTGCATATACACTGCGTTTAAAGGCAGGTTTCCCCCGTGGAAATGCCTGTGCAATTATTTCCTTTGTGTTGCACGACATTTTCTGGCTATCAGGTATCCTCAGACTTGCTGAGCTGCCATTGTGACATGACTGCCGGTGTCAGTGATGGAATTTTAAGAGTGAAGACATGCCATAAATGACAAAAACAAACCTGTCTGGCATTTTGTGCACATGCCGCCATGACATCAGTTCTTTTCAAAATGCCAGTCAGTTACGAAAAAAGCTGAAGTTGCATTCGATTTATTTGTTCCTTTGTTGGCATCATGCCGGTAACAGTGGAGTGTTGACAACCTATTATTTTTTACATGTGCCATCTTTATCCTGGGAACGTGAAAGAACAAATAATTACATATTTCACAAATACGTACAGCAGAGGGGCTTTGTTCGCAAGAAAATCTAGCAAGTCTACTCAGCACGAAACAGGAATTCAGTATGCTGCTAATATAATTCTAAAGGGCTGATAGTTTTTAATATTGTAGTTGTTTTCACAAAGCAAGTTCTCTGTCATTTTGAGATTGGTATACGAACAGTTTTTGTTTTAAACTGCACAGATGTGTTCCTGTGTTAGAATTTAGCAGAGGGTAATTCCAAATAAGGATAGGAAACTCTGCATTCTGAATGCTGTTTTCACACCCGATGTACATGTTAATCAAAATCGTTTTGGAATAAGCACTACATATTGCCATGTCTGCTTAAACCTTCAAAGATGTGGCAGAGATTAGTAAAAACTGGAAAGCAGCAAGGTTTAGCGTACTATAACACTGTTATTAGAATTGTATGATTGCTGGCTCAGCCGAAAATGGAAAACTGTTGTTATGTACCTGGGAGTAAATTGAGAGAATCAACTGGATTAT